>NW_027468947.1:300000-498247 GCF_051014615.1 Bombus vancouverensis nearcticus
TCTAATAGAGATCTTAGCGAGTTTAATAAATTTTCTGGTGTTATTGGAATATTTCTATTTTCCTTTATCGGTAGGAATACAATGTATTTTCCAGAATCGTAATTCAATCTTGCTTTTTCTAACATTAAATCTTCATAACGAGGTAATTTTCCCGTTTCCTTCATTTCTAAGGCTCCTTTATCTATCGGATTGCCATGTATATCTATAAATACTACTTTATGGTCATTTACTCTCGCAATTGAGTCTCGGGTTTCTGAAATTCTTAGTTCCGCAATTATCGTAGGTCTCGTGTCCTTTTCTCGTTGTTGAATTAGTTCTGGAATTACAGTGGAGGTCTCTTTTTCGCTTGTTGTATCCGTGCCTTCTTTTTCTCGATTGGTTATTTCTCTATCTGTACTTACATCGATTTCTGCTAATGCTTGGTCTAAATATTTTATGGGGGTTTCTTCTATTGTAAAATGTTTTCGGGTAAAACCCTTTCCTTGATTTTTAGAATCACTGGATTGAGGCAAGACGTGTGGTTTAGCTTCGAATATGGGAGAGTCTTCGGTTGACGTATCTATTTCGAATCTTTTTGAGACAGGATAGCGAATCGGTGAGACTTCCTCTCTCTTTCTGATTGGTAAACAAACTTCCGGAGGGTTCCTAGATAATGCGTCTGCGTTTGCGTTCGCCCTGCCTTCTTTGTATACAATATCAAATTCGAAGTCCGATAACTTTAATTTCCATTTCCAAATTCTTGAAGTAGGATCTTTGATAGAATGCATCCACACTAAAGGTTTATGATCGGTTACGATGGTAAACTTTCTTCCGTAAAGATACGGTCGGAAGTGCATTGCGCTGTAAACAATTGCCAGACACTCCTTTTCTATGGTAGAGTAGTTTTGTTCGGCGGGATTTAATAGCCTTGAGGCATACGCAATCGGCAAATCCTTTCCGATTGGCCCTTGACTCAGTACATCGCTTATTGCATATCCTGATGCGTCTGTAGTAAGGTTAAAGGGTTTAGAAAAGTCTGGATATTGCAGGATGGGTTTCGTCACTAACGCTGTCTTTAAATTATTGAATGCGTTTTCTTGATTTTCTGTCCATTTAAAGGGAGTGTCTTTCTTTAATAGTTGTGTCAATGGTTTCGCGACCTTGGGGAAATCGGGGTATAAATCTTCTGTAATATCCTGCTAGTCCCAGAAATTGTTTGATATTTTTCGCCCTCTTTGGTCGTGGAAATTTTGATACGGCTTCGACTTTCTTTGGGTCGGGTTTCACGCCATCCTCACTAATTATATGTCCTAAATAATTCACCTCGTGTCGTAAAAATTCGCACTTATCAGGTTGTAATCGTAATTTAGCTTTCCTCAGTCTTTCCATTAATTTATTAAATTTAATTTCGTGTTCTTGGAGAGACGTGGAATAAATCGCTATGTCATCCAGATAGACGAATAGTTCTATTCCTTGCAGACCAGATAATATTGAATTCATCAAACGTTGAAATGTTGCTGGGGCATCTTTTAATCCAAAGGGCATTCTTTTGAATTGAAAATGCCCGTATGGTGTCGAAAATGCAGTTTTGTGGGCATCTTCCTGTGACATACAGATCTGGTGAAAGCCCGATGCCAAGTCAAACGTGGAAAAATATTTTGCACTTCCTAATTGATCCAATATTTCTGTAATGTTGGGTAGTGGGAAGGCATCGCCAATCGTTTTATCGTTCAATTTTCTATAATCGATGACTAATCTCCAGCGCTTATTTCCTTGCGAATCGGGTTTTTGGGCACAATCCATAACGGGGAGTTATATGGAGATATTGATGGTTCCACTACGTCCGTATCTAGTAGTTCTTGGACCTGTCGATTTATTTCTTCTCGATGTATTGGTGGATATCGATACTGTTTAGTATTGATGGGTATATTATCCGTTGTAATTATCCTATGTTCCAGAACTTCGGTTGCTTCCAATGTATCTCCTGGAATATGAAACCTATCTTGATTATTACGAATCAATTTTCTAGCATTTTCCTTTTCTTCTTCGTTCAAATGTTCGAGTCGTAGTAACTCATTTATTTTATCGTATCTACTTTCCTCCGATCTTAGAACTGTATTGCACGCTGTCCTAGGAAGCGGGGGGCGGGAGGGGGGGGATTTTCAAATTCTTTAATTACCATCGTTGGTGTTGTAAATACGTAATCTCTCGAAGTAGTATTTATTACTCTTATGTAACCTTTTCCTTTATGATTCCTCACAACTGCATTACCAACATAGATTCCCTTGTTCGGCTCGATTCTTGGAATAAATCCCTCTTTTATCTCTGGATTAGCGATATTAATCGAACACGTTATTGAACTTCGCTTCGGTATAATTATTTTTTCTTTAGTATCGAAGGGAATATAAATATTTCCCCATCTGATATGTTTTCCCTCATAATCTAAACGAGCCTTACAACCTGCAAAAAATTCGGATCCTAGGATTCCGTCTTGATCGATTAGCAATGAATCATCGACTACATGAAAAACAACCGGATGGCCCGCAACCTGTATTACCGTCTGCCCTAAGAAGACCAGGCTCGTTGCCGTAATTCCTCGCACTTCGATTGATTCCTTTTCGTCGATGATGGCTGAATCGAGTATAGCAGGTTTCTTGATAATGTTGATTTCCGATCCAGAGTCTAATAATAAACTCGTCTTAGTCTTTAGATCTGGGGAAACTATTCGTGCAGTTGGGGTCGTTGGGGAATCGTTAAATTTTATTGAAATAATTCGGAGAGGTCGCCTTCCGAATCTGAATTCAACTCCTGATGATTTTCCTTCGCCGGTTGCTTGTGCTTCACTCTTTTCCTTTTGCCTTGAGATTCTGGATTCTCTGTCTGTGACCTCGTTTGGTTGTGGGATGACTCCCCCACAATATTTAGTGGTTGTTCGTTCGATCTTATGGTCGGCATTGCGTTCGCTCTGTCTCTCGTTATGGGTGGTGGAGTCGATCTCGCGGGGGTGGCTGTCCTTGTTGTGTTTGTTGCCGTCGGCGCCGGTCGCCTGGTTGCCGCCTGTACTCTTGGGCGATTCGGCGTATCGTTCCTTCGTGGCTCGCCCCATTCTCCCGAAGGACGTGTTTGGTTTCCCGATGGTCTCGAAGCATAGGGTACGATTAATCCGGCATCTACTCGGGCTTTAAATTTGTAACAGTCTTTCACTAGATGCCCGGGTTTTTTGCAATAGTTACACGTGATATTTTGTCTTGTAGAATTCAAAAAATTCTGCGATGGAGGTAGCGATCTTCGATCTTGGCGGTTGTTCCTGATATTGTTGTTAGTGTTCGAAGGATGTGCGTTGTCGCGTCTGTAATAGTTCGAGGGTGTCGGTCGTTGGGGTCGCGTTCTATCGGTTATTTGTTTCAATTCGTGTGTTGCTTTGACGGCTTGACGATACGCATCTTCTAAAGTATGGTACCCTGCTATTTTTACTCGCACATATACCTCGTTCGGAAGTCCTTTAACGAAAGCTTCTTTCGTTTCCCAATCTATAGTATCTTGGATATCGGGGGATATGATGCCGTAGTCGCCTCTTTCTCCGTCCATTATTGCCAATCTAAGATTTCTAACGCGATCCATATAATGTAATATGTCTTCCCCGGGTCGTTGAAATATCGTTCCTAATTCCCCTTTATATTCGTTAAGAAATTTCTTTGGGCCGAATAGATCCTTTAATTTGTTTCCGAAATCGTTTAGACTCATTAATTCTGTGTCTTCGATGGCGAGGAGCGCGTGTCCACGGAGCTTATTTACTAACAATTTTACCAATTGAGGTTCTTGATATCTGGGAATCATATTTCGCGCGCGCTCACAAGCTCTTAAAAAGTGGAATACCGATGGTCGATATCCGTCAAACACTGGCACCGATTCGATCGCATCTTTTAGCTTAATTGGCTGGGTATGTCCACTCGGCTGGACCGTCTCTTGTTGCGTTGTCGGCGGCGATACGGGTGTTTTAGGTTCTTGTTTTGTTTTAAGTTCGAATAAGCCGCTTTGTAATTCGGCGAGTTTTGCACTCATATCGCGAAAGTTCGCATCCCATGCTTTAAGCTTTTCCGACAATGTCAAAACCATTTCTTCGTCCAACGATTCCACTACACTCGCCATTGTTTCTTAAATATTTGTTAAATATATATATTAATCAAGATAGACTAACTAAATATTAACGACAAGACATGACTGAACTCGGTGCAAAGGAATAAAGTTATGCTACACGAAATAACTGGTAACACAATACACAAAACATTAACTAAATTAAACGAGACTTACATAAATGCAAGTCACGTATAATCGAAACAATGACTATTGAAATTCGGTAACAATACAATCCACGCTATCGCATTAAAGTAGCACACGGTATTGACACACACAATATCATGAAACACAAAACAATATTACAAAACACTTCTAAATAAAATTATAGTGATTAACAATTAATTAGTTATTTCAACAACACGTTACTGTTGACATTAAACCAACGCCATACCAAAGAGACACGCGAGCGACCATGTTGAAAAATTCGTCGCGCGCACATACAAATAACAGCCAATGCAATACAATACAGCATCATAATAGCAATGTTAGGTACTAATAAAAAAAAAAAAAAAAAAAAAACAAGAAAAAGGGGGAGAGAGTTAAGGAAACTATATATAATAAATAACAACTAACATAATTATAACATATTATACATATTATATTATATACAGGGATACAGTATTCGTACAAAGGAACAGATCCAAACGAAAATTATATATATAAAAAAATAAATAAATAGTATATATATGTAATATCGTGATATAATATATTTACAAGGAATGGATGATACAGATGTTAATCGGACAGAAAAAGACGATTGTTGTTCAACCTGAACTATTCACACCAAACGTACAGAAAACAGCACAACTAAATAATTAGATAACGACTCGACTTTCACAAAATGCAATCAACACTCTCTCGGCAACGCCACTCGCAAACTCCGTTTGTTGATTCCTTTTCTCCCGTCCCTTGGCAACCGCTCGTGGCCAAGATCACGTAGGTCTCCTCTTTCCAAAACTACGCGATCAAAAACAATCGCCTCGGCTCTCGCGACATTCCACGCGGTTCACCCGCCAACTCCCAGGCCTCTCACTCACGATACTACACTCTGTCATCCTGCAATAACATCTGCCCTCAGATGTTGCCTTCTATCTCTCTGTCATCAGATGCGTCACTTTCGGCGTTTATGACCCAAGGTTTCATAAAATCAGCAGTAGTTGATGACCGTTTTGGCCCCTCATGCTCTCCTACCTTCTCCACAATGTAGCGATCATTCCGCATTGCTCGCACTATCCGGTACGGACCCAAAAATCTTCCTCCCAGTTTTAATCCTGGGCCAAACTGCGTTCTCTTTATGGCCACCAACTCTCCACTTAGGTACTGTTTCGCACCTTTTCTTCTTTTGTTGTAGTGCCTCCGATTTTCCTCTTGAGTAGCAGCAATTTTCTTTTTCGCGTCCTCACGCAGTTCACGACGTTGCTCTTCGAATTCCACCACCCATTCTTCTTCAACCAATTTTCGGATCTGTGGGTCTTCTTTAGTTTGCATCTCGACCCCGACAAGTAGCTGGAAAGGAGTTTTTCCCGTGCTCCTGTTTAATGTAAAATTCAGGTATTTCTGTACTTGGTCGACATGTTTATACCAATCATCGGGTTTAGGGGCAGTCAGTTTACTTAGTAAAGGTATGAGTGTCCTGTTTACCCTCTCTACCTGCCCGTTCCCCCTCGGCGCCCCCGTCGTGACTAATAAATGCTTTATATTTTCTTCTTCGCAATACTCTTGGAACGCGTTGGATGTGAACGCTGTTCCCCGATCAGAGATAATTCGTCGTGGGTTCCCAAAAACAGCCGCTTGCTTCTTCAGTCGATCGATAACATCCGCGGTATCAGTAGATCTAGTAGGATAAAGCCACGTAAACTTCGTGAACGCATCCACTACTACAAAGATGTGTGCGTATCTTTTCTTTGTAGCTGTCATAGGGCCCGCATGGTCAATATGGTAAGTGTCTAACGGTGTGTCACCTTTGTCTAACGGATTTAGATATCCCTCTTGCTTGCCCAATTTTCGTTCGGCTAGGATACAATCGAGACAGTTAGATACCACATGCTCGACCTTTTTACGTAGCCCCTTAAACCAAAAGTCCTTCTTGACTATAGCTTCTGTTTTGGTGACCCCAAAATGCCCACGCTCGTGCGCCTGCCTGACTACCTGAACCTGCATAGCCTTCGGTACTACTATTAACACATCATCCTTACACTCTTTATACAAAATATTGTTCCTTATTACATACCCATCGACCTGATTGCACGTTGCGGCGTCTAAAATCCTACGGACTTCAACGTCCTTGTTCTGTGCACTTCTCAACCGTGCAATCAGCCCGTCTTCACTTTCCGTTACATACATAGTGCTCGGCAGGGGGTTTCTACTCAGAGCATCCACATGCTGCATGCTTTTACCTGGCCTATGACACACCTGATACTTAAACTCGTCTAGTAACAAGGCCCATCTGGCTACACGCGCACACAAATCTTTCTTTTTCATTGTCATAGCAAACGCTTGGCAATCCGTGACGATAGTAAACGGCATACCTAACAGATATATTCTAAACTTGTTCAACGCTTTTACAATTGCTAGTACTTCCAGTTCGTAACTGGTGTACTTTGCCTCGGCGGGAGTTGTTTTTCCGCTGGCAAAGTAGACCGGATGGAATTTTCCATCGTCCAGATCTAGTTGCATTAAAATTGCTCCGTAACCCTCTGCGGACGCGTCTGTATGCAACTCAGTCTCCGCGCCCATTCTATACAACTTTAACACTGGTTCGTTGACAAGCGCTGTTTTCAAGATTTCAAAGGCCTCTACTTCTCGATCGCCGAACTGAAATTTTACCTCCTTTTTCAACAAATCCGTCAAAGGCTTAGCAATCTTCGCGTATCCCCTAATAAATTTTCGAAAGTACCCCGTAAGTCCCAAAAAACTCTGAACCTTTTTAACAGATGTTGGCTTGGGAAAGTTTGCTACTGCCCTAGTTTTATGTGTAGACGGCCTTATGGTATTTTTTGAGACTATATACCCCAAATATTCAATTTCCTGCTGCAGAAAACGACATTTTCCCCAGTTTATAATTAGCCCATACTGCTCAGCTAACTCTATGACCATTTGCAAACGTTCCCACGCCTCCTCTAAATTCTTTGCAAGAATAATAATGTCATCCATATACACGATAACAATACCTTTACCTACTAGTTCCTTAAAGATCATCGAAATATACTTCTGAAACACAATGGGTGAAATCTTTAAACCAAACGGCAACTTCAAAAATTCATATTGCCCCGATGGCGTAACGAAAGATGTATATTTTCGGCTGTCTTTGTCTAAACACACGTGAAAAAAACCATTCTTTAAATCCAACGTTGTGAAAAACTGAGTACCTTGCAATGCATCTAAAATATCATCAATTAAAGGCAATGGGAAATGTGGACACTCAATAAGTTCATTAAGCTCGCGAAAATCAACACAGACTCTGATAGAACCATCTTTCTTTCTAACTACAACTATGGGACTTGCATATTCTGAGTTTGACGGTTTTATTGTACCTTCATTTGTCCATAATTCCATCAACTCGTCCACCTCTTTTTTCTCCGAAGGCGCCAATCTTCGCGGCCTTCGAACCACAGGTTTGTCACTCTTTAAAACGATTTTTGCCGTTATCCCAACGTCCCGCTTTTTCTCCGGCCTATACCCCCTAACGATATCGCGAATCGCTTCACGATAATGCGGTTCCCGTACGTGTGTTAGGTCTGTTTCGTCGGTCTGTTCTACCACGTTAACTCTAAACACATCCGGCACGTCTTTGTTAGTCTGTTCGTCAAGCCGCAAGAAAGTCACTTCGCCTCGTTTAACCCGTAACTCTACCTGATCCAGAAAATCAGTGCCTAACAACAGGCCGTGCTTCGTCAATATTTTGTTTGAAACAACGTGCAAAGTGATTGGCAGTTTACACCCATCAACCGTCATTACCTTGGTGAATTCACCCCAGGTCTCATTGCCAGCGGAACCAACACCGTCGAACTTAAGCGTGCATTTACCTAGGGGTGGTGACCCTAACCTCGCATACTCGTCTGATCGAATGAACGTGAGATCACTACCCGTATCCACTAGTGCCACAAACCTACAATCATCTATCGCCACTTCCTTCACATACTTCCCCTTTTCGGATCTTGACACTACGCAAGTCTCTTTCGGTCGTGCCGTACACCTCGCTGCAATATGTCCAAATCCGCTGCACTCGGAACACCTAACACCTTCTCCCCTCTCCGGACACTTAACACTTAGATGATCCTCACTACCGCAAATGAAGCATCTTCTTTTCTTCATTGCATCTACAGATTGACTGGGCTTCCCGTTCTTCTGGGTTTTAGCCGGCTTCACAATCGACTTTATTCTGCGACTCTTCTGCTCTTCGTACATCACTAACCTCTTCCTCAACTCTTTGATTGATGTAGCGCCGTACAATATAGCCTTATTGTTCTCGTCGTCTATTATTCCATCCACGATGTATTCCACCTTTGCTTCCTCCTCTATGTCCACATGGTTGGCTATTTCGAGCATGCGGTACATGTAAGCCAAACATGCTTCATCACTCTCCTTTTTTGTTTCTTCAAGTTTCTGATGTACTTGCCTACTGTTGACTTTCCTCGAAAATTCTTTCACTAGCCCCCTCTTCAACTCATGCCAAGTCCTGGCATGACACTCGAAGCTCGCAAATATTTTCGCTGATCCCTTCAGCAGCTTCCTCGCGTAGACTGCCTTCTGCCCATCCGACCACATGCACGTATCAGCGACTTCCTCGAACGACTCGAACCATCGTTCGACATTTTCACCTTTGTTGCCACTAAACGACTCTAATGCATCTTCGACGTCTCTAAAACTCAGTGTCGAACCAACACATGCCCTTCGACAATATTCATCACGGTCCTGATACACCCTTCGCGTACCTCTCTTGTATCCTCTTGCGTCTTTTTTGTCATCTTCATACTCACTTTCGTCGTCGCTTTCTTCTTCCGACGATATGTCATTACCATCCATGGCCGCTTGTAGCCGTGCGCGTAATTCTACTTTTCTTCCCGTCGTTTTTAAACCCAAACTAGCGAGGCGCTCCTTCAACTCCTTCGTATTCATTTTCTCAAAATTTTCATCTTCGTTACAATCACGCTCAGCTCTCTGTACATTTCCTAAATCTCGTTGACCGGTTAGCTCTTCACCGCCCGTCGATCCCTTAGGATACGATTGTCCAGCCCTACACGCCCGATTCAGCCTTGCAATCAGCACTGACCTCGCACCAGATATAGGGAGGTTCATTCGTGCGAGCTTACTCCTCAGCTCCTCCAGCGTCGAACCCTCTTCACCCGACAATCGTTCGTCCCCAACGTTTGCCATTTTTCACACTACACAAACTTAAACAGTCAACGATATCGTCTTTTATCGCACCGCATACCGGTAAATTCACAACTAGCTCGAATAGCTCTGTTAAACCGTTTCGTTTTCTGTCTTGTCCAATCCCGGACGAGCCCCCAAAAATGTAATATCGTGATATAATATATTTACAAGGAATGGGTGATACAGATGTTAATCGGACAGAAAAAGACGATTGTTGTTCAACCTGAACTATTCACACCAAACGTACAGAAAACAGCACAACTAAATAATCAGATAACGACTCGACTTTCACAAAATGCAATCAACACTCTCTCGGCAACGCCACTCGCAAACTCCGTTTGTTGATTCCTTTTCTCCCGTCCCTTGGCAATCGCTCGTGGCCAAGATCACGTAGGTCTCCTCTTTCCAAAACTACGCGATCAAAAACAAACGCCTCGGCTCTCGCGACATTCCACGCGGTTCACCCGCCAACTCCCAGGCCTCTCACTCACGATACTACATATATACATTAACTATTTTTATATGTGTGTACAGAACTGATGGCGAACTCATCAACCATTTTCTGAACGACGGATGGAAGAACATGAATAGCAATCCACACAGTGGAACTGTAAAGTATTTGTACGCCACTCACGAAACCAAACACTGATGCTACCCACCTGTAAACAAACAACATTTATAACTATGCATATAATTTTCACTTATGTTCATCACTATATATATATACACGCATGTTGTAAAGTAGGCGATATTTATAACATTCACTTCCATTGATAATGCAAGTGACTCATAAAAATAAGCCGTCATATTTACCATTGCACGCGCATATATGTATATATACTCGAAAACAAGGTACATTTGTGATATTTATTCCTATTGATGATATATACTTATATATTTATAACAATAAAACAAATCTCATTTATACTACTTACCAATACGTACGCATATATGTATATAATTACAATCCAAGTAGTATTCATAATATTTATTTTCACTGATAACAAGTACGTAAAACCTAAAATAAAACAAAGGTTTTAACAATAAAAAAAAACAAAAAAGAAAAAAGAAAAAGGGGAAGAAGAAAAAAGGAAAGAAGAAAAGTATAACATTGTTAGGGAAGTGATACATTTACATTGTACATGAGAGTGTGTGTGTAAGGGCCAGAGGGCGTCAAGGTCTTAGTGGAGACAAAAGACTGTTGCCAGATGTTAGAAGAATCTAGGATAGTCGGTTGGCGACCAGCGTGCGTGCAAGACGTTCTTCAGAGAGTAATATAGATGTATAACTGTTGTGTGGGAAATGTAGGCAATAATTTGTATTCCCATATCCTCGAATTTCCTTAACAAATATATATAAATATAAAATTTTCTTTTTCTATAAAAGGTTATTCCTATTTCTGATAAACTCGAGAAATGAAAACATTATACCATGATACACTGACACAAAGATACACCACACAGAAGAAACTAATAGAGAACGCTTTAAGCTTGGCAAACTTACCGCCCGACGAATTTGCATACACCATAACCAAAACCCAGGACACATGGCTTTGATCGCAGGAGAAGCGGTCCATATAGTCAAATGCATTCCGGTACAAGTAAAGGTACGACATACAACAAAATGCTACTCGGAACTACCCGTTTGGCAAAGGAATCGCACCACAGGAACTCCGCCCGGACGTGCGCCAAACGTGGCGATATTCAGCACCATCGTCGTTGGCCACGAGCGGAATGTATACCCAAAAGACCTCGATGCACTACGGGACCACGTCATGTTCCCGGCAGAAAATCTGCAGTCTTGAACGCATTGGCCAGAGGAGCAACAGGAAAAACAATCGTCCCTGGAACAGTAAACATCCTGGGAATGATGGACAAAACACATTAACGACAATAGCGAAAAATACCGTATCAAGCTTATGGACTGGTTTTATGGAATTTGGAACTGTCAGTGCAGCAATATTTGGAATACTCGCAATATTTAAACTAATCAAGACAATAATATATATAGCCGCACACGGATACCAGTTACGTGAAACTTACGAATGCGGAATCGCCCTATTAGGAGCAATATGCGGCTCAGTCACCCACCCGCTACTATACCTCAAAAGAAGACGAAATATCGATGATCAAACAGCACAACCTCAAGGGATATCGATAACACCGGTAGTCACTCAACTACCAACGACATCTACGTCCGCCTTGAGCGAACTCAGAGATACCATCAGTCAAATTTCCTTTGGAAATTTGAACTCCAAGGGCGGGGATGTCACGTCCCGCGCTCCGCACGCGCCGTAACAAGAACAAGAAAACCATTCTATACAAAACACGCGAATAAGGATTTGAATGCACAAAGGAACACACGGCACTACGAAACGAAAGGAAGGATTAACAAAACGAGGGCGATTAACGGATCCAACCAATAAACAAAATACATATACACACAATTCTAAATAAACCAGGAAATAAGAATAACTACAAAAGGGGAAAATAATTGAAACGCCAGGAATATATATATATATATATAAATATATTTCAATCAATCAATTTGGAGAGTTACATATAAGTATAAACATATATGCCGAACATGTAATAACCTAGTAAATATTAGAGACAGTGCTTCCAATACTATGCAATAAATACAATATTATCAATTTATGAAATATAAGTATACATGAAGTCAAAAACTAATAGTTTAACGAATACATAAAACATACAATATTGTATTATTAAAGAAATGAAGGTTACATTGTCAGAAATATATATATGTGTGCGAATTCTATCAAACCGATAATCTAAGATACATACCTAAACTAGCCTACATTCCGGTAAAGAATTATAAAATAAGAACTATATTACGGAACATGCATGTCTATATATAAATATATAAATTATATTCTAAACTAAACTACTATTAATGTATGCGCATTCTACATTATTGATTCAAATCGATAATCTAAGATACATACTTAAAACTAGCCTACATTCCGGTAAAGGATAAATAAATAATTGACATTTCATTTCGTATGAATACTACACTGCCAGGAGAAATATGCATATGAATACGTGTATATATATATATATATATATATATATATATATATATATATATATATATATATATGTATGTGGGCGCGTATGTTTTATATTATCGAATACTCTATAAAATAAACTACTCAAAACAATAAATAACGCAATCGAAGAATTACAAAACATTAGCCATATTAAAATGACACACAACATAAATATATATATATATATATATATATATATATATATATATATATATATATACGTATATTCACACGAACAATACTTTTGTCACTTTAAAACAATATTAATTCATAAATGTTCTAATTGCGGTAGAATAAGGAAAAACGAGCGGCAGACGGAAAATTACTTCGATATCAAGCAGAACTAAAGACCCTTCACTATAACTTTACTGATGACATTTATGAGCAGCCATGTTAGATTTACACGCGTATGGCGACAGGAATATTAGGGATTAATGGAAGTCAGTCGCGAGAAATAAATCATGAAAACACATTGTTAACACTTTTCTTTAATAAAATCTGTGCGCAACTACAAATGTAAAAAATATATATATGTCGGAGATGAAAGAACACCGGAGTCTGTAATTGAACAATTGTAGTTATTCAATCCGATTGTAATTGTTCGAGAGTTGTGATAATGAGCTTGGGCTCGAGGCGACAGCCAGTCGCCGAATGTGCGTATCTCAACAACCCTCTGGATGAGGATATATACATGGAGCAACCAGAACTCTTTAGAGTTCCAGGTAAAGACAGAACTAAATTTGTGTGTAAGCTCAAAAAGAGCCTGTATGGACTGAAGCAAGCTGGAAGAATGTGGTTTAGACACATCAATAGCATTTTAAGAGGTATGAGTCTGAACCCATGCGTGAGTGGTCCATGCGTGTATGTGGATGCGTCTAAAAAATTTATTGTAGCTGTGTATGTGGACGACATCCTTGTGTTTGGGACGAATGAGTGGATTGAGATATTCAAAACTAGGATTAAGGACAAATTAGATGTTAGAATGCTAGGTGTAGACACTCAATTTCTGTCCATCCACCTGAGTAAGCCAAACAGCACCACTGTAGTATTCGATCAATCTGTACAGATAGGTCAAATGCTGGATCTGTTTGACATTACTCGTGAGGTTGGGGTGGTGGGAGTGTCGACACCGCTAGCTAGAGAATGTGAGGCTGGTTTTGATATTGAACGTGATGAGCCTTTCGACAGTAAATTATATGAACAAGCTGTGGGGCACATAATGTATGTAGCTACTGTAAGTCGTCCTGATGTTGCGTGTGCAATAGGGAAACTAAGCCAAAGATGCGCGAATCCGACTGTATCCGATTGGAAAGCAGTGAAGCGGGTATTCAGATATTTACTAAAGACCAAAGACTTGAAGTTAGTATACCAAAGGACCGGGCAACCTCTGAAGGTGTTTTGCGACTCGGATTTTGCGGGTTGTACGGTAGACAGGAAATCCAGGAGCGGGTATGTGTTCATACTCGCTGGTGGTGCGATATCCTGGCTATCCAAAAAACAACCGATTATAGCTCAATCGACGTGCGAAGCGGAATTTGTGGCAATGCAGGAAGCAGCAAGGGAAACAGTGTGGATTTCTTTACTGTTAAAGGAATTGGGTCAACTGTCATATTGCCCTCGCCCCTGCAAGATATTCTGCGATAATATCGGAGCTATTTCATGGTCAAAGGACGAGATAGTTGCTGAGAGTTCTAAGCACGTCCAAGTGCGTTACTTTTACGTTAAGAACTGCGTATCGAGGGGGATACTAGATTATACTTATGTACCTAGTCCTGAGAATGTGGCTGACATTCTCACCAAAGGCCTAAATAGGATTAAGACTCAGCAATTTACCAAAGCTATGGGGCTTGTAGAAACTAGCGATCAAAGGGGAGTGTTGAGAAATGTTAAGTTGGTACGATCGCTGCTTACTACAAGCTAAGTTGGTACGACTTCTAACGACGCTCTTTTGTCTTAGAAGTCGACCACGTTGTTCTATTGACTTGGAGATTCCTGTGTGGTAAGACGTGTTATAAGACTGAAATATATTGGAGAAAACGAATCTAAGTGAATCGTTATTTTATAAACCCAAAACCTTATTAAATAACAATCAAAGCCATGTGTCCTGGGTTTTGGTTATGGTGTATGCAAATTCGTCGGGCGGTAAGTTTGCCAAGCTTAAAGCGTTCTCTATTAGTTTCTTCTGTGTGGTGTATCTTTGCGTCAGTGTATCATGGTATAATGTTTTCATTTCTCGAGTTTATCAGAAATAGGAATAACCTTTTATAGAAAAAGAAAATTTTATATTTATATATATTATATTTTTTTCTTTCCTTTTTTTTCTTCTTTTTTTTTCTTCTTCCCCTTTTTCTTTTTTTTTGTTTTTTTTTTATTGTTAATACCTTTGTTTTATTTTAGGTTTTACGTACTTGTTATCAGTGAAAATAAATATTATGAATACTACTTGGATTGGAATTATATACATATATGCGTACAAAATCCATTTCTACATGTTAGATATAATAATATAACAATACTACGTAGATTAATACATAATAAAATATCCTTTTACTCCGGTTATATTTATTACTAACTCTCAATTAATCTATCTTAATTATTTTCTAACCGCTTTCTATATTTATCAGCTATTTTATTTCTTCTTGTTAATCTGCGAAATCTATGCATGTACACTTCCTTGTATGGTGATTGATTGTTCACGAGGTAAGTTGCACTTTCACTGTTTTCGTTATTCGTTGAACTAACACGTTTTACATTCAAACAGTAATTGGAACACTCGTAATAAACTTCTTTTCTTTTTCCAAGTTTCCGCTATCTGTGTCATTCGACGAACAGTGCCACGCCTCCACAGCACCGTTATAACATTTAGCGATGCTGCTCTTTGCATTAAGGCAATTGAAGTTAATTCGTTCGTTTATTTTCAGCTGGTACATGGTGTTCCGCAAGCAGGGAGCCATAACCTATTTTGCATGTAGACCTTCTTGTATGATGATTACTTGTTTACAAGGTAACTTTCACTTCCCCTCTTTTAATTATTTATTGAATCGACATGTTGTATATTCAAACAATAATTGGAGTACACATAATAATTTTCCCTTTTTCTTTTTAGGTTTTCGCTATCTGTATTATTCGACGAACAGTGTTACACCTCCTTTTGATTTATCCATAATATAATTATAACATTTAGTAACCTTGTATTTTGCACCGAGACAACTGAAACTAATTTATTCACTTATTTTAGGTAGCTGTCATACATTGTGTTCCACGAACAACGATCCATAACCTATACTTGCACGTACACTTTCTTGTATGTTGATCACTTGTTCACAAGGTAACTTTCACTTTCACTAGTTAATTGTTCATTGAGTTAACACGTTTTATATTTAAGCAATAATTGACACACGTATAATAATTTTCCTTTTTCCTTTTAGGTGTTCGATATCTGTATTATTCGACGAACAGCACTATAACATATACTACCGCACTACGTTGCCCACTGAAATCGCTTTATTCATTGCTTATTTCGATTATGCGCTAGTTTTAACTTGTTTAAATGCACCGTTCGCGGAATCCCTTTTACTTCGATCTTGACGTTTTGGTTCTGCAAGATTTCTAGCACTTTGTATGGTCCAGTATATTGATCGGAGAATTTTCCTTTACTGGGTTCTTTTAGTAAATATATCGAATCTCCTACTTTAAAATCTTGGGGGTTGATTCGTCGGTCGTAATATTCTTTTGATCTTAGTTTGGATTTTATCAAATTTTCTCTTGCCATTCGTTGTACGGTGTTAATTTTATCGAACAGATCTTCGAGATATTCTGCGTAAGTTGGTTCCATGTTCTCTTCGATTATTACTTCACCAGTAGGTTCTCTGGCTAGATGTCCAAAAACTAATTCGTGCGGGGAGAATTTCGTTCCTTCGTGTACAGAGGTATTATAGGAAAACATAGCTAATTCTACCCATTCGTCCCAATTTTTGGAATTTTCAATGTATAATTTGAGATATTCTATCAGCACGTGGTGAGATCTTTCGATTGAACCGTTACTTTGTGGATGATATGCCGTCGTGGTATATTGTTTGATGCGGAATCTCTTTGCTACTTTCTTCATTAGTGAGGATGTAAAGTTCGTTCCTTGATCAGTGAGAATAGCTCTCGGTGACCCGAAACGACAAACAAATCGCTTTACAAAAACGTCCGCTATCTCCGCTGAAGAGATTCCTCCTAGTGGAATCCCAATTGAGTATTTTGTTAATAAGTCTTGGATAGTTGATATATATTCGTTTCCCTTTTGGGTTTTTGGTAATGGACCTATAATATCCATACTAACCTTATCGAACGCTTTACCTGGTGTGTCTGTAAGTACCATTGGTTGCTTTGCTTTTATTCTTGTGAGTTTCTTCAATTGGCATTCCTTACATGTTATTACGTAATCTTGAATTTCCTTTTTCATATTTTCCCAATAGTAATGTTGTCGTATTCTTTGATAAGTTTTTGTTATTCCTTTGTGTCCTGCTACGCTTGATTCATGTTTTTCTCGTATTATGTTGTTCCGCGCTTCCACAGATGGGGTAATTACTTCCCCAGTGCAAATGGTGATGGTTAAGGTTTTTTCCATAAATATTTCCTTTAATTTTCTGATTGTATATCGCCAGGGTATTTCCTCCAAGTTTCCTTTGCTAATGCTGAACGAAGTTAACTGTTTTTCATTTATTGCGTCTAATAGAGATCTTAGCGAGTTTAATAAATTTTCTGGTGTTATTGGAATATTTCTATTTTCCTTTATCGGTAGGAATACAATGTATTTTCCAGAATCGTAATTCAATCTTGCTTTTTCTAACATTAAATCTTCATAACGAGGTAATTTTCCCGTTTCCTTCATTTCTAAGGCTCCTTTATCTATCGGATTGCCATGTATATCTATAAATACTACTTTATGGTCATTTACTCTCGCAATTGAGTCTCGGGTTTCTGAAATTCTTAGTTCCGCAATTATCGTAGGTCTCGTGTCCTTTTCTCGTTGTTGAATTAGTTCTGGAATTACAGTGGAGGTCTCTTTTTCGCTTGTTGTATCCGTGCCTTCTTTTTCTCGATTGGTTATTTCTCTATCTGTACTTACATCGATTTCTGCTAATGCTTGGTCTAAATATTTTATGGGGGTTTCTTCTATTGTAAAATGTTTTCGGTTAAAACCCTTTCCTTGATTTTTAGAATCACTGGATTGAGGCAAGACGTGTGGTTTAGCTTCGAATATGGGAGAGTCTTCGGTTGACGTATCTATTTCGAATCTTTTTGAGACAGGATAGCGAATCGGTGAGACTTCCTCTCTCTTTCTGATTGGTAAACAAACTTCCGGAGGGTTCCTAGATAATGCGTCTGCGTTTGCGTTCGCCCTGCCTTCTTTGTATACAATATCAAATTCGAAGTCCGATAACTTTAATTTCCATTTCCAAATTCTTGAAGTAGGATCTTTGATAGAATGCATCCACACTAAAGGTTTATGATCGGTTACGATGGTAAACTTTCTTCCGTAAAGATACGGTCGGAAGTGCATTGCGCTGTAAACAATTGCCAGACACTCCTTTTCTATGGTAGAGTAGTTTTGTTCGGCGGGATTTAATAGCCTTGAGGCATACGCAATCGGCAAATCCTTTCCGATTGGCCCTTGACTCAGTACACCGCTTATTGCATATCCTGATGCGTCTGTAGTAAGGTTAAAGGGTTTAGAAAAGTCTGGATATTGCAGGATGGGTTTCGTCACTAACGCTGTCTTTAAATTATTGAATGCGTTTTCTTGATTTTCTGTCCATTTAAAGGGAGTGTCTTTCTTTAATAGTTGTGTCAATGGTTTCGCGACCTTGGGGAAATCGGGGTATAAATCTTCTGTAATATCCTGCTAGTCCCAGAAATTGTTTGATATTTTTCGCCCTCTTTGGTCGTGGAAATTTTGATACGGCTTCGACTTTCTTTGGGTCGGGTTTCACGCCATCCTCACTAATTATATGTCCTAAATAATTCACCTCGTGTCGTAAAAATTCGCACTTATCAGGTTGTAATCGTAATTTAGCTTTCCTCAGTCTTTCCATTAATTTATTAAATTTAATTTCGTGTTCTTGGAGAGACGTGGAATAAATCGCTATGTCATCCAGATAGACGAATAGTTCTATTCCTTGCAGACCAGATAATATTGAATTCATCAAACGTTGAAATGTTGCTGGGGCATCTTTTAATCCAAAGGGCATTCTTTTGAATTGAAAATGCCCGTATGGTGTCGAAAATGCAGTTTTGTGGGCATCTTCCTGTGACATACAGATCTGGTGAAAGCCCGATGCCAAGTCAAACGTGGAAAAATATTTTGCACTTCCTAATTGATCCAATATTTCTGTAATGTTGGGTAGTGGGAAGGCATCGCCAATCGTTTTATCGTTCAATTTTCTATAATCGATGACTAATCTCCAGCGCTTATTTCCTTGCGAATCGGGTTTTTGGGCACAATCCATAACGGGGAGTTATATGGAGATATTGATGGTTCCACTACGCCCGTATCTAGTAGTTCTTGGACCTGTCGATTTATTTCTTCTCGATGTATTGGTGGATATCGATACTGTTTAGTATTGATGGGTATATTATCCGTTGTAATTATCCTATGTTCCAGAACTTCGGTTGCTTCCAATGTATCTCCTGGAATATGAAACCTATCTTGATTATTACGAATCAATTTTCTAGCATTTTCCTTTTCTTCTTCGTTCAAATGTTCGAGTCGTAGTAACTCATTTATTTTATCGTATCTACTTTCCTCCGATCTTAGAACTGTATTGCACACTGTCCTAGGAAGCGGGGGGCGGGAGGGGGGGGATTTTCAAATTCTTTAATTACCATCGTTGGTGTTGTAAATACGTAATCTCTCGAAGTAGTATTTATTACTCTTATGTAACCTTTTCCTTTATGATTCCTCACAACTGCATTACCAACATAGATTCCCTTGTTCGGCTCGATTCTTGGAATAAATCCCTCTTTTATCTCTGGATTAGCGATATTAATCGAACACGTTATTGAACTTCGCTTCGGTATAATTATTTTTTCTTTAGTATCGAAGGGAATATAAATATTTCCCCATCTGATATGTTTTCCCTCATAATCTAAACGAGCCTTACAACCTGCAAAAAATTCGGATCCTAGGATTCCGTCTTGATCGATTAGCAATGAATCATCGACTACATGAAAAACAACCGGATGGCCCGCAACCTGTATTACCGTCTGCCCTAAGAAGACCAGGCTCGTTGCCGTAATTCCTCGCACTTCGATTGATTCCTTTTCGTCGATGATGGCTGAATCGAGTATAGCAGGTTTCTTGATAATGTTGATTTCCGATCCAGAGTCTAATAATAAACTCGTCTTAGTCTTTAGATCTGGGGAAACTATTCGTGCAGTTGGGGTCGTTGGGGAATCGTTAAATTTTATTGAAATAATTCGGAGAGGTCGCCTTCCGAATCTGAATTCAACTCCTGATGATTTTCCTTCGCCGGTTGCTTGTGCTTCACTCTTTTCCTTTTGCCTTGAGATTCTGGATTCTCTGTCTGTGACCTCGTTTGGTTGTGGGATGACTCCCCCACAATATTTAGTGGTTGTTCGTTCGATCTTATGGTCGGCATTGCGTTCGCTCTGTCTCTCGTTATGGGTGGTGGAGTCGATCTCGCGGGGGTGGCTGTCCTTGTTGTGTTTGTTGCCGTCGGCGCCGGTCGCCTGGTTGCCGCCTGTACTCTTGGGCGATTCGGCGTATCGTTCCTTCGTGGCTCGCCCCATTCTCCCGAAGGACGTGTTTGGTTTCCCGATGGTCTCGAAGCATAGGGTACGATTAATCCGGCATCTACTCGGGCTTTAAATTTGTAACAGTCTTTCACTAGATGCCCGGGTTTTTTGCAATAGTTACACGTGATATTTTGTCTTGTAGAATTCAAAAAATTCTGCGATGGAGGTAGCGATCTTCGATCTTGGCGGTTGTTCCTGATATTGTTGTTAGTGTTCGAAGGATGTGCGTTGTCGCGTCTGTAATAGTTCGAGGGTGTCGGTCGTTGGGGTCGCGTTCTATCGGTTATTTGTTTCAATTCGTGTGTTGCTTTGACGGCTTGACGACACGCATCTTCTAAAGTATGGTACTCTGCTATTTTTACTCGCACATATACCTCGTTCGGAAGTCCTTTAACGAAAGCTTCTTTCGTTTCCCAATCTATAGTATCTTGGATATCGGGGGATATGATGCCGTAGTCGCCTCTTTCTCCGTCCATTATTGCCAATCTAAGATTTCTAACGCGATCCATATAATGTAATATGTCTTCCCCGGGTCGTTGAAATATCGTTCCTAATTCCCCTTTATATTCGTTAAGAAATTTCTTTGGGCCGAATAGATCCTTTAATTTGTTTCCGAAATCGTTTAGACTCATTAATTCTGTGTCTTCGATGGCGAGGAGCGCGTGTCCACGGAGCTTATTTACTAACAATTTTACCAATTGAGGTTCTTGATATCTGGGAATCATATTTCGCGCGCGCTCACAAGCTCTTAAAAAGTGGAATACCGATGGTCGATATCCGTCAAACACTGGCACCGATTCGATCGCATCTTTTAGCTTAATTGGCTGGGTATGTCCACTCGGCTGGACCGTCTCTTGTTGCGTTGTCGGCGGCGATACGGGTGTTTTAGGTTCTTGTTTTGTTTTAAGTTCGAATAAGCCGCTTTGTAATTCGGCGAGTTTTGCACTCATATCGGGAAAGTTCGCATCCCATGCTTTAAGCTTTTCCGACAATGTCAAAACCATTTCTTCGTCCAACGATTCCACTACACTCGCCATTGTTTCTTAAATATTTGTTAAATATATATATTAATCAAGATAGACTAACTAAATATTAACGACAAGACATGACTGAACTCGGTGCAAAGGAATAAAGTTATGCTACACGAAATAACTGGTAACACAATACACAAAACATTAACTAAATTAAACGAGACTTACATAAATGCAAGTCACGTATAATCGAAACAATGATTATTGAAATTCGGTAACAATACAATCCACGCTATCGCATTAAAGTAGCACACGGTATTGACACACACAATATCATGAAACACAAAACAATATTACAAAACACTTCTAAATAAAATTATAGTGATTAACAATTAATTAGTTATTTCTACAACACGTTACTGTTGACATTAAACCAACGCCATACCAAAGAGACACGCGAGCGACCATGTTGAAAAATTCGTCGCGCGCACATACAAATAACAGCCAATGCAATACAATACAGCATCATAATAGCAATGTTAGGTACTAATAAAAAAAAAAAAAAAAAAAAACAAGAAAAAGGGGGAGAGAGTTAAGGAAACTATATATAATAAATAACAACTAACATAATTATAACATATTATACATATTATATTATATACAGGGATACAGTATTCGTACAAAGGAACAGATCCAAACGAAAATTATATATATAAAAAAATAAATAAATAGTATATATATGTAATATCGTGATATAATATATTTACAAGGAATGGATGATACAGATGTTAATCGGACAGAAAAAGACGATTGTTGTTCAACCTGAACTATTCACACCAAACGTACAGAAAACAGCACAACTAAATAATTAGATAACGACTCGACTTTCACAAAATGCAATCAACACTCTCTCGGCAACGCCACTCGCAAACTCCGTTTGTTGATTCCTTTTCTCCCGTCCCTTGAAACCGCTCGTGGCCAAGATCACGTAGGTCTCCTCTTTCCAAAACTACGCGATCAAAAACAATCGCCTCGGCTCTCGCGACATTCCACGCGGTTCACCCGCCAACTCCCAGGCCTCTCACTCACGATACTACACTCTGTCATCCTGCAATAACATCTGCCCTCAGATGTTGCCTTCTATCTCTCTGTCATCAGATGCGTCACTTTCGGCGTTTATGACCCAAGGTTTCATAAAATCAGCAGTAGTTGATGACCGTTTTGGCCCCTCATGCTCTCCTACCTTCTCCACAATGTAGCGATCATTCCGCATTGCTCGCACTATCCGGTACGGACCCAAAAATCTTCCTCCCAGTTTTAATCCTGGGCCAAACTGCGTTCTCTTTATGGCCACCAACTCTCCACTTAGGTACTGTTTCGCACCTTTTCTTCTTTTGTTGTAGTGCCTCCGATTTTCCTCTTGAGTAGCAGCAATTTTCTTTTTCGCGTCCTCACGCAGTTCACGACGTTGCTCTTCGAATTCCACCACCCATTCTTCTTCAACCAATTTTCGGATCTGTGGGTCTTCTTTAGTTTGCATCTCGACCCCGACAAGTAGCTGGAAAGGAGTTTTTCCCGTGCTCCTGTTTAATGTAAAATTCAGGTATTTCTGTACTTGGTCGACATGTTTATACCAATCATCGGGTTTAGGGGCAGTCAGTTTACTTAGTAAAGGTATGAGTGTCCTGTTTACCCTCTCTACCTGCCCGTTCCCCCTCGGCGCCCCCGTCGTGACTAATAAATGCTTTATATTTTCTTCTTCGCAATACTCTTGGAACGCGTTGGATGTGAACGCTGTTCCCCGATCAGAGATAATTCGTCGTGGGTTCCCAAAAACAGCCGCTTGCTTCTTCAGTCGATCGATAACATCCGCGGTATCAGTAGATCTAGTAGGATAAAGCCACGTAAACTTCGTGAACGCATCCACTACTACAAAGATGTGTGCGTATCTTTTCTTTGTAGCTGTCATAGGGCCCGCATGGTCAATATGGTAAGTGTCTAACGGTGTGTCACCTTTGTCTAACGGATTTAGATATCCCTCTTGCTTGCCCAATTTTCGTTCGGCTAGGATACAATCGAGACAGTTAGATACCACATGCTCGACCTTTTTACGTAGCCCCTTAAACCAAAAGTCCTTCTTGACTATAGCTTCTGTTTTGGTGACCCCAAAATGCCCACGCTCGTGCGCCTGCCTGACTACCTGAACCTGCATAGCCTTCGGTACTACTATTAACACATCATCCTTACACTCTTTATACAAAATATTGTTCCTTATTACATACCCATCGACCTGATTGCACGTTGCGGCGTCTAAAATCCTACGGACTTCAACGTCCTTGTTCTGTGCACTTCTCAACCGTGCAATCAGCCCGTCTTCACTTTCCGTTACATACATAGTGCTCGGCAGGGGGTTTCTACTCAGAGCATCCACATGCTGCATGCTTTTACCTGGCCTATGACACACCTGATACTTAAACTCGTCTAGTAACAAGGCCCATCTGGCTACACGCGCACACAAATCTTTCTTTTTCATTGTCATAGCAAACGCTTGGCAATCCGTGACGATAGTAAACGGCATACCTAACAGATATATTCTAAACTTGTTCAACGCTTTTACAATTGCTAGTACTTCCAGTTCGTAACTGGTGTACTTTGCCTCGGCGGGAGTTGTTTTTCCGCTGGCAAAGTAGACCGGATGGAATTTTCCATCGTCCAGATCTAGTTGCATTAAAATTGCTCCGTAACCCTCTGCGGACGCGTCTGTATGCAACTCAGTCTCCGCGCCCATTCTATACAACTTTAACACTGGTTCGTTGACAAGCGCTGTTTTCAAGATTTCAAAGGCCTCTACTTCTCGATCGCCGAACTGAAATTTTACCTCCTTTTTCAACAAATCCGTCAAAGGCTTAGCAATCTTCGCGTATCCCCTAATAAATTTTCGAAAGTACCCCGTAAGTCCCAAAAAACTCTGAACCTTTTTAACAGATGTTGGCTTGGGAAAGTTTGCTACTGCCCTAGTTTTATGTGTAGACGGCCTTATGGTATTTTTTGAGACTATATACCCCAAATATTCAATTTCCTGCTGCAGAAAACGACATTTTCCCCAGTTTATAATTAGCCCATACTGCTCAGCTAACTCTATGACCATTTGCAAACGTTCCCACGCCTCCTCTAAATTCTTTGCAAGAATAATAATGTCATCCATATACACGATAACAATACCTTTACCTACTAGTTCCTTAAAGATCATCGAAATATACTTCTGAAACACAATGGGTGAAATCTTTAAACCAAACGGCAACTTCAAAAATTCATATTGCCCCGATGGCGTAACGAAAGATGTATATTTTCGGCTGTCTTTGTCTAAACACACGTGAAAAAAACCATTCTTTAAATCCAACGTTGTGAAAAACTGAGTACCTTGCAATGCATCTAAAATATCATCAATTAAAGGCAATGGGAAATGTGGACACTCAATAAGTTCATTAAGCTCGCGAAAATCAACACAGACTCTGATAGAACCATCTTTCTTTCTAACTACAACTATGGGACTTGCATATTCTGAGTTTGACGGTTTTATTGTACCTTCATTTGTCCATAATTCCATCAACTCGTCCACCTCTTTTTTCTCCGAAGGCGCCAATCTTCGCGGCCTTCGAACCACAGGTTTGTCACTCTTTAAAACGATTTTTGCCGTTATCCCAACGTCCCGCTTTTTCTCCGGCCTATACCCCCTAACGATATCGCGAATCGCTTCACGATAATGCGGTTCCCGTACGTGTGTTAGGTCTGTTTCGTCGGTCTGTTCTACCACGTTAACTCTAAACACATCCGGCACGTCTTTGTTAGTCTGTTCGTCAAGCCGCAAGAAAGTCACTTCGCCTCGTTTAACCCGTAACTCTACCTGATCCAGAAAATCAGTGCCTAACAACAGGCCGTGCTTCGTCAATATTTTGTTTGAAACAACGTGCAAAGTGATTGGCAGTTTACACCCATCAACCGTCATTACCTTGGTGAATTCACCCCAGGTCTCATTGCCAGCGGAACCAACACCGTCGAACTTAAGCGTGCATTTACCTAGGGGTGGTGACCCTAACCTCGCATACTCGTCTGATCGAATGAACGTGAGATCACTACCCGTATCCACTAGTGCCACAAACCTACAATCATCTATCGCCACTTCCTTCACATACTTCCCCTTTTCGGATCTTGACACTACGCAAGTCTCTTTCGGTCGTGCCGTACACCTCGCTGCAATATGTCCAAATCCGCTGCACTCGGAACACCTAACACCTTCTCCCCTCTCCGGACACTTAACACTTAGATGATCCTCACTACCGCAAATGAAGCATCTTCTTTTCTTCATTGCATCTACAGATTGACTGGGCTTCCCGTTCTTCTGGGTTTTAGCCGGCTTCACAATCGACTTT
Organism: Bombus vancouverensis nearcticus; assembly: GCF_051014615.1. Lineage (NCBI taxonomy): Eukaryota > Metazoa > Arthropoda > Insecta > Hymenoptera > Apidae > Bombus > Bombus vancouverensis. Next base: position 325,773 of record NW_027468947.1, read on the forward strand.
ATTCTGCGACTCTTCTGCTCTTCGTACATCACTAACCTCTTCCTCAACTCTTTGATTGATGTAGCGCCGTACAATATAGCCTTATTGTTCTCGTCGTCTATTATTCCATCCACGATGTATTCCACCTTTGCTTCCTCCTCTATGTCCACATGGTTGGCTATTTCGAGCATGCGGTACATGTAAGCCAAACATGCTTCATCACTCTCCTTTTTTGTTTCTTCAAGTTTCTGATGTACTTGCCTACTGTTGACTTTCCTCGAAAATTCTTTCACTAGCCCCCTCTTCAACTCATGCCAAGTCCTGGCATGACACTCGAAGCTCGCAAATATTTTCGCTGATCCCTTCAGCAGCTTCCTCGCGTAGACTGCCTTCTGCCCATCCGACCACATGCACGTATCAGCGACTTCCTCGAACGACTCGAACCATCGTTCGACATTTTCACCTTTGTTGCCACTAAACGACTCTAATGCATCTTCGACGTCTCTAAAACTCAGTGTCGAACCAACACATGCCCTTCGACAATATTCATCACGGTCCTGATACACCCTTCGCGTACCTCTCTTGTATCCTCTTGCGTCTTTTTTGTCATCTTCATACTCACTTTCGTCGTCGCTTTCTTCTTCCGACGATATGTCATTACCATCCATGGCCGCTTGTAGCCGTGCGCGTAATTCTACTTTTCTTCCCGTCGTTTTTAAACCCAAACTAGCGAGGCGCTCCTTCAACTCCTTCGTATTCATTTTCTCAAAATTTTCATCTTCGTTACAATCACGCTCAGCTCTCTGTACATTTCCTAAATCTCGTTGACCGGTTAGCTCTTCACCGCCCGTCGATCCCTTAGGATACGATTGTCCAGCCCTACACGCCCGATTCAGCCTTGCAATCAGCACTGACCTCGCACCAGATATAGGGAGGTTCATTCGTGCGAGCTTACTCCTCAGCTCCTCCAGCGTCGAACCCTCTTCACCCGACAATCGTTCGTCCCCAACGTTTGCCATTTTTCACACTACACAAACTTAAACAGTCAACGATATCGTCTTTTATCGCACCGCATACCGGTAAATTCACAACTAGCTCGAATAGCTCTGTTAAACCGTTTCGTTTTCTGTCTTGTCCAATCCCGGACGAGCCCCCAAAAATGTAATATCGTGATATAATATATTTACAAGGAATGGGTGATACAGATGTTAATCGGACAGAAAAAGACGATTGTTGTTCAACCTGAACTATTCACACCAAACGTACAGAAAACAGCACAACTAAATAATCAGATAACGACTCGACTTTCACAAAATGCAATCAACACTCTCTCGGCAACGCCACTCGCAAACTCCGTTTGTTGATTCCTTTTCTCCCGTCCCTTGGCAATCGCTCGTGGCCAAGATCACGTAGGTCTCCTCTTTCCAAAACTACGCGATCAAAAACAAACGCCTCGGCTCTCGCGACATTCCACGCGGTTCACCCGCCAACTCCCAGGCCTCTCACTCACGATACTACATATATACATTAACTATTTTTATATGTGTGTACAGAACTGATGGCGAACTCATCAACCATTTTCTGAACGACGGATGGAAGAACATGAATAGCAATCCACACAGTGGAACTGTAAAGTATTTGTACGCCACTCACGAAACCAAACACTGATGCTATCCACCTGTAAACAAACAACATTTATAACTATGCATATCATTTTCACTTATGTTCATCACTATATATATATACACGCATGTTGTAAAGTAGGCGATATTTATAACATTCACTTCCATTGATAATGCAAGTGACTCATAAAAATAAGCCGTCATATTTACCATTGCACGCGCATATATGTATATATACTCGAAAACAAGGTACATTTGTGATATTTATTCCTATTGATGATATATACTTATATATTTATAACAATAAAACAAATCTCATTTATACTACTTACCAATACGTACGCATATATGTATATAATTACAATCCAAGTAGTATTCATAATATTTATTTTCACTGATAACAAGTACGTAAAACCTAAAATAAAACAAAGGTTTTAACAATAAAAAAAAACAAAAAAAAAAAAAGAAAAAGGGGAAGAAGAAAAAAGGAAAGAAGAAAAATATAACATTGTTAGGGAAGTGATACATTTACATTGTACATGAGAGTGTGTGTGTAAGGGCCAGAGGGCGTCAAGGTCTTAGTGGAGACAAAAGACTGTTGCCAGATGTTAGAAGAATCTAGGATAGTCGGTTGGCGACCAGCGTGCGTGCAAGACGTTCTTCAGAGAGTAATATAGATGTATAACTGTTGTGTGGGAAATGTAGGCAATAATTTGTATTCCCATATCCTCGAATTTCCTTAACAAATATATATAAATATAAAATTTTCTTTTTCTATAAAAGGTTATTCCTATTTCTGATAAACTCGAGAAATGAAAACATTATACCATGATACACTGACACAAAGATACACCACACAGAAGAAACTAATAGAGAACGCTTTAAGCTTGGCAAACTTACCGCCCGACGAATTTGCATACACCATAACCAAAACCCAGGACACATGGCTTTGATCGCAGGAGAAGCGGTCCATATAGTCAAATGCATTCCGGTACAAGTAAAGGTACGACATACAACAAAATGCTACTCGGAACTACCCGTTTGGCAAAGGAATCGCACCACAGGAACTCCGCCCGGACGTGCGCCAAACGTGGCGATATTCAGCACCATCGTCGTTGGCCACGAGCGGAATGTATACCCAAAAGACCTCGATGCACTACGGGACCACGTCATGTTCCCGGCAGAAAATCTGCAGTCTTGAACGCATTGGCCAGAGGAGCAACAGGAAAAACAATCGTCCCTGGAACAGTAAACATCCTGGGAATGATGGACAAAACACATTAACGACAATAGCGAAAAATACCGTATCAAGCTTATGGACTGGTTTTATGGAATTTGGAACTGTCAGTGCAGCAATATTTGGAATACTCGCAATATTTAAACTAATCAAGACAATAATATATATAGCCGCACACGGATACCAGTTACGTGAAACTTACGAATGCGGAATCGCCCTATTAGGAGCAATATGCGGCTCAGTCACCCACCCGCTACTATACCTCAAAAGAAGACGAAATATCGATGATCAAACAGCACAACCTCAAGGGATATCGATAACACCGGTAGTCACTCAACTACCAACGACATCTACGTCCGCCTTGAGCGAACTCAGAGATACCATCAGTCAAATTTCCTTTGGAAATTTGAACTCCAAGGGCGGGGATGTCACGTCCCGCGCTCCGCACGCGCCGTAACAAGAACAAGAAAACCATTCTATACAAAACACGCGAATAAGGATTTGAATGCACAAAGGAACACACGGCACTACGAAACGAAAGGAAGGATTAACAAAACGAGGGCGATTAACGGATCCAACCAATAAACAAAATACATATACACACAATTCTAAATAAACCAGGAAATAAGAATAACTACAAAAGGGGAAAATAATTGAAACGCCAGGAATATATATATATATATATAAATATATTTCAATCAATCAATTTGGAGAGTTACATATAAGTATAAACATATATGCCGAACATGTAATAACCTAGTAAATATTAGAGACAGTGCTTCCAATACTATGCAATAAATACAATATTATCAATTTATGAAATATAAGTATACATGAAGTCAAAAACTAATAGTTTAACGAATACATAAAACATACAATATTGTATTATTAAAGAAATGAAGGTTACATTGTCAGAAATATATATATGTGTGCGAATTCTATCAAACCGATAATCTAAGATACATACCTAAACTAGCCTACATTCCGGTAAAGAATTATAAAATAAGAACTATATTACGGAACATGCATGTCTATATATAAATATATAAATTATATTCTAAACTAAACTACTATTAATGTATGCGCATTCTACATTATTGATTCAAATCGATAATCTAAGATACATACTTAAAACTAGCCTACATTCCGGTAAAGGATAAATAAATAATTGACATTTCATTTCGTATGAATACTACACTGCCAGGAGAAATATGCATATGAATACGTATATATATATATATATATATATATGTATGTGGGCGCGTATGTTTTATATTATCGAATACTCTATAAAATAAACTACTCAAAACAATAAATAACGCAATCGAAGAATTACAAAACATTAGCCATATTAAAATGACACACAACATAAATATATATATATATATATATATATATATACGTATATTCACACGAACAATACTTTTGTCACTTTAAAACAATATTAATAAATAAATGTTCTAATTGCAGTAGAATAAGGAAAAACGAGCGGCAGACGGAAAATTACTTCGATATCAAGCAGAACTAAAGACCCTTCACTATAACTTTACTGATGACATTTATGAGCAGCCATGTTAGATTTACACGCGTATGGCGACAGGAATATTAGGGATTAATGGAAGTCAGTCGCGAGAAATAAATCATGAAAACACATTGTTAACACTTTTCTTTAATAAAATCTGTGCGCAACTACAAATGTAAAAAATATATATATGTCGGAGATGAAAGAACACCGGAGTCTGTAATTGAACAATTGTAGTTATTCAATCCGATTGTAATTGTTCGAGAGTTGTGATAATGAGCTTGGGCTCGAGGCGACAGCCAGTCGCCGAATGTGCGTATCTCAACAACCCTCTGGATGAGGATATATACATGGAGCAACCAGAACTCTTTAGAGTTCCAGGTAAAGACAGAACTAAATTTGTGTGTAAGCTCAAAAAGAGCCTGTATGGACTGAAGCAAGCTGGAAGAATGTGGTTTAGACACATCAATAGCATTTTAAGAGGTTGGAGTCTGAACCCATGCGTGAGTGGTCCATGCGTGTATGTGGATGCGTCTAAAAAATTTATTGTAGCTGTGTATGTGGACGACATCCTTGTGTTTGGGACGAATGAGTGGATTGAGATATTCAAAACTAGGATTAAGGACAAATTAGATGTTAGAATGCTAGGTGTAGACACTCAATTTCTGTCCATCCACCTGAGTAAGCCAAACAGCACCACTGTAGTATTCGATCAATCTGTACAGATAGGTCAAATGCTGGATCTGTTTGACATTACTCGTGAGGTTGGGGTGGTGGGAGTGTCGACACCGCTAGCTAGAGAATGTGAGGCTGGTTTTGATATTGAACGTGATGAGCCTTTCGACAGTAAATTATATGAACAAGCTGTGGGGCACATAATGTATGTAGCTACTGTAAGTCGTCCTGATGTTGCGTGTGCAATAGGGAAACTAAGCCAAAGATGCGCGAATCCGACTGTATCCGATTGGAAAGCAGTGAAGCGGGTATTCAGATATTTACTAAAGACCAAAGACTTGAAGTTAGTATACCAAAGGACCGGGCAACCTCTGAAGGTGTTTTGCGACTCGGATTTTGCGGGTTGTACGGTAGACAGGAAATCCAGGAGCGGGTATGTGTTCATACTCGCTGGTGGTGCGATATCCTGGCTATCCAAAAAACAACCGATTATAGCTCAATCGACGTGCGACGCGGAATTTGTGGCAATGCAGGAAGCAGCAAGGGAAACAGTGTGGATTTCTTTACTGTTAAAGGAATTGGGTCAACTGTCGTATTGCCCTCGCCCCTGCAAGATATTCTGCGATAATATCGGAGCTATTTCATGGTCAAAGGACGAAATAGTTGCTGAGAGTTCTAAGCACGTCCAAGTGCGTTACTTTTACGTTAAGAACTGCGTATCGAGGGGGATACTAGATTATACTTATGTACCTAGTCCTGAGAATGTGGCTGACATTCTCACCAAAGGCCTAAATAGGATTAAGACTCAGCAATTTACCAAAGCTATGGGGCTTGTAGAAACTAGCGATCAAAGGGGAGTGTTGAGAAATGTTAAGTTGGTACGATCGCTGCTTACTACAAGCTAAGTTGGTACGACTTCTAACGACGCTCTTTTGTCTTAGAAGTCGACCACGTTGTTCTATTGACTTGGAGATTCCTGTGTGGTAAGACGTGTTATAAGACTGAAATATATTGGAGAAAACGAATCTAAGTGAACCGTTATTTTATAAACCCAAAACCTTATTAAATAACAATCAAAGCCATGTGTCCTGGGTTTTGGTTATGGTGTATGCAAATTCGTCGGGCGGTAAGTTTGCCAAGCTTAAAGCGTTCTCTATTAGTTTCTTCTGTGTGGTGTATCTTTGCGTCAGTGTATCATGGTATAATGTTTTCATTTCTCGAGTTTATCAGAAATAGGAATAACCTTTTATAGAAAAAGAAAATTTTATATTTATATATATTATATTTTTTTCTTTCCTTTTTTTTCTTCTTTTTTTTTCTTCTTCCCCTTTTTCTTTTTTTTTGTTTTTTTTTTTTATTGTTAATACCTTTGTTTTATTTTAGGTTTTACGTACTTGTTATCAGTGAAAATAAATATTATGAATACTACTTGGATTGGAATTATATACATATATGCGTACAAAATCCATTTCTACATGTTAGATATAATAATATAACAATACTACGTAGATTAATACATAATAAAATATCCTTTTACTCCGGTTATATTTATTACTAACTCTCAATTAATCTATCTTAATTATTTTCTAACCGCTTTCTATATTTATCAGCTATTTTATTTCTTCTTGTTAATCTGCGAAATCTATGCATGTACACTTCCTTGTATGGTGATTGATTGTTCACGAGGTAAGTTGCACTTTCACTGTTTTCGTTATTCGTTGAACTAACACGTTTTACATTCAAACAGTAATTGGAACACTCGTAATAAACTTCTTTTCTTTTTCCAAGTTTCCGCTATCTGTGTCATTCGACGAACAGTGCCACGCCTCCACAGCACCGTTATAACATTTAGCGATGCTGCTCTTTGCATTAAGGCAATTGAAGTTAATTCGTTCGTTTATTTTCAGCTGGTACATGGTGTTCCGCAAGCAGGGAGCCATAACCTATTTTGCATGTAGACCTTCTTGTATGATGATTACTTGTTTACAAGGTAACTTTCACTTCCCCTCTTTTAATTATTTATTGAATCGACATGTTGTATATTCAAACAATAATTGGAGTACACATAATAATTTTCCCTTTTTCTTTTTAGGTTTTCGCTATCTGTATTATTCGACGAACAGTGTTACACCTCCTTTTGATTTATCCATAATATAATTATAACATTTAGTAACCTTGTATTTTGCACCGAGACAACTGAAACTAATTTATTCACTTATTTTAGGTAGCTGTCATACATTGTGTTCCACGAACAACGATCCATAACCTATACTTGCACGTACACTTTCTTGTATGTTGATCACTTCACTTTCACAAGGTAACTTTCACTTTCACTAGTTAATTGTTCATTGAGTTAACACGTTTTATATTTAAGCAATAATTGACACACTTCACTAGTTAATTGTTCATTGAGTTAACACGTTTTATATTTAAGCAATAATTGACACACGTATAATAATTTTCCTTTTTCCTTTTAGGTGTTCGATATCTGTATTATTCGACGAACAGCACTATAACATATACTACCGCACTACGTTGCCCACTGAAATCGCTTTATTCATTGCTTATTTCGATTATGCGCTAGTTTTAACTTGTTTAAATGCACCGTTCGCGGAATCCCTTTTACTTCGATCTTGACGTTTTGGTTCTGCAAGATTTCTAGCACTTTGTATGGTCCAGTATATTGATCGGAGAATTTTCCTTTACTGGGTTCTTTTAGTAAATATATCGAATCTCCTACTTTAAAATCTTGGGGGTTGATTCGTCGGTCGTAATATTCTTTTGATCTTAGTTTGGATTTTATCAAATTTTCTCTTGCCATTCGTTGTACGGTGTTAATTTTATCGAACAGATCTTCGAGATATTCTGCGTAAGTTGGTTCCATGTTCTCTTCGATTATTACTTCACCAGTAGGTTCTCTGGCTAGATGTCCAAAAACTAATTCGTGCGGGGAGAATTTCGTTCCTTCGTGTACAGAGGTATTATAGGAAAACATAGCTAATTCTACCCATTCGTCCCAATTTTTGGAATTTTCAATGTATAATTTGAGATATTCTATCAGCACGTGGTGAGATCTTTCGATTGAACCGTTACTTTGTGGATGATATGCCGTCGTGGTATATTGTTTGATGCGGAATCTCTTTGCTACTTTCTTCATTAGTGAGGATGTAAAGTTCGTTCCTTGATCAGTGAGAATAGCTCTCGGTGACCCGAAACGACAAATAAATCGCTTTACAAAAACGTCCGCTATCTCCGCTGAAGAGATTCCTCCTAGTGGAATCCCAATTGAGTATTTTGTTAATAAGTCTTGGATAGTTGATATATATTCGTTTCCCTTTTGGGTTTTTGGTAATGGACCTATAATATCCATACTAACCTTATCGAACGCTTTACCTGGTGTGTCTGTAAGTACCATTGGTTGCTTTGCTTTTATTCTTGTGAGTTTCTTCAATTGGCATTCCTTACATGTTATTACGTAATCTTGAATTTCCTTTTTCATATTTTCCCAATAGTAATGTTGTCGTATTCTTTGATAAGTTTTTGTTATTCCTTTGTGTCCTGCTACGCTTGATTCATGTTTTTCTCGTATTATGTTGTTCCGCGCTTCCACAGATGGGGTAATTACTTCCCCAGTGCAAATGGTGATGGTTAAGGTTTTTTCCATAAATATTTCCTTTAATTTTCTGATTGTATATCGCCAGGGTATTTCCTCCAAGTTTCCTTTGCTAATGCTGAACGAAGTTAACTGTTTTTCATTTACTGCGTCTAATAGAGATCTTAGCGAGTTTAATAAATTTTCTGGTGTTATTGGAATATTTCTATTTTCCTTTATCGGTAGGAATACAATGTATTTTCCAGAATCGTAATTCAATCTTGCTTTTTCTAACATTAAATCTTCATAACGAGGTAATTTTCCCGTTTCCTTCATTTCTAAGGCTCCTTTATCTATCGGATTGCCATGTATATCTATAAATACTACTTTATGGTCATTTACTCTCGCAATTGAGTCTCGGGTTTCTGAAATTCTTAGTTCCGCAATTATCGTAGGTCTCGTGTCCTTTTCTCGTTGTTGAATTAGTTCTGGAATTACAGTGGAGGTCTCTTTTTCGCTTGTTGTATCCGTGCCTTCTTTTTCTCGATTGGTTATTTCTCTATCTGTACTTACATCGATTTCTGCTAATGCTTGGTCTAAATATTTTATGGGGGTTTCTTCTATTGTAAAATGTTTTCGGTTAAAACCCTTTCCTTGATTTTTAGAATCACTGGATTGAGGCAAGACGTGTGGTTTAGCTTCGAATATGGGAGAGTCTTCGGTTGACGTATCTATTTCGAATCTTTTTGAGACAGGATAGCGAATCGGTGAGACTTCCTCTCTCTTTCTGATTGGTAAACAAACTTCCGGAGGGTTCCTAGATAATGCGTCTGCGTTTGCGTTCGCCCTGCCTTCTTTGTATACAATATCAAATTCGAAGTCCGATAACTTTAATTTCCATTTCCAAATTCTTGAAGTAGGATCTTTGATAGAATGCATCCACACTAAAGGTTTATGATCGGTTACGATGGTAAACTTTCTTCCGTAAAGATACGGTCGGAAGTGCATTGCGCTGCAAACAATTGCCAGACACTCCTTTTCTATGGTAGAGTAGTTTTGTTCGGCGGGATTTAATAGCCTTGAGGCATACGCAATCGGCAAATCCTTTCCGATTGGCCCTTGACTCAGTACACCGCTTATTGCATATCCTGATGCGTCTGTAGTAAGGTTAAAGGGTTTAGAAAAGTCTGGATATTGCAGGATGGGTTTCGTCACTAACGCTGTCTTTAAATTATTGAATGCGTTTTCTTGATTTTCTGTCCATTTAAAGGGAGTGTCTTTCTTTAATAGTTGTGTCAATGGTTTCGCGACCTTGGGGAAATCGGGGTATAAATCTTCTGTAATATCCTGCTAGTCCCAGAAATTGTTTGATATTTTTCGCCCTCTTTGGTCGTGGAAATTTTGATACGGCTTCGACTTTCTTTGGGTCGGGTTTCACGCCATCCTCACTAATTATATGTCCTAAATAATTCACCTCGTGTCGTAAAAATTCGCACTTATCAGGTTGTAATCGTAATTTAGCTTTCCTCAGTCTTTCCATTAATTTATTAAATTTAATTTCGTGTTCTTGGAGAGACGTGGAATAAATCGCTATGTCATCCAGATAGACGAATAGTTCTATTCCTTGCAGACCAGATAATATTGAATTCATCAAACGTTGAAATGTTGCTGGGGCATCTTTTAATCCAAAGGGCATTCTTTTGAATTGAAAATGCCCGTATGGTGTCGAAAATGCAGTTTTGTGGGCATCTTCCTGTGACATACAGATCTGGTGAAAGCCCGATGCCAAGTCAAACGTGGAAAAATATTTTGCACTTCCTAATTGATCCAATATTTCTGTAATGTTGGGTAGTGGGAAGGCATCGCCAATCGTTTTATCGTTCAATTTTCTATAATCGATGACTAATCTCCAGCGCTTATTTCCTTGCGAATCGGGTTTTTGGGCACAATCCATAACGGGGAGTTATATGGAGATATTGATGGTTCCACTACGTCCGTATCTAGTAGTTCTTGGACCTGTCGATTTATTTCTTCTCGATGTATTGGTGGATATCGATACTGTTTAGTATTGATGGGTATATTATCCGTTGTAATTATCCTATGTTCCAGAACTTCGGTTGCTTCCAATGTATCTCCTGGAATATGAAACCTATCTTGATTATTACGAATCAATTTTCTAGCATTTTCCTTTTCTTCTTCGTTCAAATGTTCGAGTCGTAGTAACTCATTTATTTTATCGTATCTACTTTCCTCCGATCTTAGAACTGTATTGCACGCTGTCCTAGGAAGCGGGGGGCGGGGGGGGGGGATTTTCAAATTCTTTAATTACCATCGTTGGTGTTGTAAATACGTAATCTCTCGAAGTAGTATTTATTACTCTTATGTAACCTTTTCCTTTATGATTCCTCACAACTGCATTACCAACATAGATTCCCTTGTTCGGCTCGATTCTTGGAATAAATCCCTCTTTTATCTCTGGATTAGCGATATTAATCGAACACGTTATTGAACTTCGCTTCGGTATAATTATTTTTTCTTTAGTATCGAAGGGAATATAAATATTTCCCCATCTGATATGTTTTCCCTCATAATCTAAACGAGCCTTACAACCTGCAAAAAATTCGGATCCTAGGATTCCGTCTTGATCGATTAGCAATGAATCATCGACTACATGAAAAACAACCGGATGGCCCGCAACCTGTATTACCGTCTGCCCTAAGAAGACCAGGCTCGTTGCCGTAATTCCTCGCACTTCGATTGATTCCTTTTCGTCGATGATGGCTGAATCGAGTATAGCAGGTTTCTTGATAATGTTGATTTCCGATCCAGAGTCTAATAATAAACTCGTCTTAGTCTTTAGATCTGGGGAAACTATTCGTGCAGTTGGGGTCGTTGGGGAATCGTTAAATTTTATTGAAATAATTCGGAGAGGTCGCCTTCCGAATCTGAATTCAACTCCTGATGATTTTCCTTCGCCGGTTGCTTGTGCTTCACTCTTTTCCTTTTGCCTTGAGATTCTGGATTCTCTGTCTGTGACCTCGTTTGGTTGTGGGATGACTCCCCCACAATATTTAGTGGTTGTTCGTTCGATCTTATGGTCGGCATTGCGTTCGCTCTGTCTCTCGTTATGGGTGGTGGAGTCGATCTCGCGGGGGTGGCTGTCCTTGTTGTGTTTGTTGCCGTCGGCGCCGGTCGCCTGGTTGCCGCCTGTACTCTTGGGCGATTCGGCGTATCGTTCCTTCGTGGCTCGCCCCATTCTCCCGAAGGACGTGTTTGGTTTCCCGATGGTCTCGAAGCATAGGGTACGATTAATCCGGCATCTACTCGGGCTTTAAATTTGTAACAGTCTTTCACTAGATGCCCGGGTTTTTTGCAATAGTTACACGTGATATTTTGTCTTGTAGAATTCAAAAAATTCTGCGATGGAGGTAGCGATCTTCGATCTTGGCGGTTGTTCCTGATATTGTTGTTAGTGTTCGAAGGATGTGCGTTGTCGCGTCTGTAATAGTTCGAGGGTGTCGGTCGTTGGGGTCGCGTTCTATCGGTTATTTGTTTCAATTCGTGTGTTGCTTTGACGGCTTGACGATACGCATCTTCTAAAGTATGGTACCCTGCTATTTTTACTCGCACATATACCTCGTTCGGAAGTCCTTTAACGAAAGCTTCTTTCGTTTCCCAATCTATAGTATCTTGGATATCGGGGGATATGATGCCGTAGTCGCCTCTTTCTCCGTCCATTATTGCCAATCTAAGATTTCTAACGCGATCCATATAATGTAATATGTCTTCCCCGGGTCGTTGAAATATCGTTCCTAATTCCCCTTTATATTCGTTAAGAAATTTCTTTGGGCCGAATAGATCCTTTAATTTGTTTCCGAAATCGTTTAGACTCATTAATTCTGTGTCTTCGATGGCGAGGAGCGCGTGTCCACGGAGCTTATTTACTAACAATTTCACCAATTGAGGTTCTTGATATCTGGGAATCATATTTCGCGCGCGCTCACAAGCTCTTAAAAAGTGGAATACCGATGGTCGATATCCGTCAAACACTGGCACCGATTCGATCGCATCTTTTAGCTTAATTGGCTGGGTATGTCCACTCGGCTGGACCGTCTCTTGTTGCGTTGTCGGCGGCGATACGGGTGTTTTAGGTTCTTGTTTTGTTTTAAGTTCGAATAAGCCGCTTTGTAATTCGGCGAGTTTTGCACTCATATCGCGAAAGTTCGCATCCCATGCTTTAAGCTTTTCCGACAATGTCAAAACCATTTCTTCGTCCAACGATTCCACTACACTCGCCATTGTTTCTTAAATATTTGTTAAATATATATATTAATCAAGATAGACTAACTAAATATTAACGACAAGACATGACTGAACTCGGTGCAAAGGAATAAAGTTATGCTACACGAAATAACTGGTAACACAATACACAAAACATTAACTAAATTAAACGAGACTTACATAAATGCAAGTCACGTATAATCGAAACAATGACTATTGAAATTCGGTAACAATACAATCCACGCTATCGCATTAAAGTAGCACACGGTATTGACACACACAATATCATGAAACACAAAACAATATTACAAAACACTTCTAAATAAAATTATAGTGATTAACAATTAATTAGTTATTTCAACAACACGTTACTGTTGACATTAAACCAACGCCATACCAAAGAGACACGCGAGCGACCATGTTGAAAAATTCGTCGCGCGCACATACAAATAACAGCCAATGCAATACAATACAGCATCATAATAGCAATGTTAGGTACTAATAAAAAAAAAAAAAAAAAAAACAAGAAAAAGGGGGAGAGAGTTAAGGAAACTATATATAATAAATAACAACTAACATAATTATAACATATTATACATATTATATTATATACAGGGATACAGTATTCGTACAAAGGAACAGATCCAAACGAAAATTATATATATAAAAAAATAAATAAATAGTATATATATGTAATATCGTGATATAATATATTTACAAGGAATGGATGATACAGATGTTAATCGGACAGAAAAAGACGATTGTTGTTCAACCTGAACTATTCACACCAAACGTACAGAAAACAGCACAACTAAATAATTAGATAACGACTCGACTTTCACCAAATGCAATCAACACTCTCTCGGCAACGCCACTCGCAAACTCCGTTTGTTGATTCCTTTTCTCCCGTCCCTTGGCAACCGCTCGTGGCCAAGATCACGTAGGTCTCCTCTTTCCAAAACTACGCGATCAAAAACAATCGCCTCGGCTCTCGCGACATTCCACGCGGTTCACCCGCCAACTCCCAGGCCTCTCACTCACGATACTACATATATACATTAACTATTTTTATATGTGTGTACAGAACTGATGGCGAACTCATCAACCATTTTCTGAACGACGGATGGAAAAACATGAATAGCAATCCACACAGTGGAACTGCAAAGTATTTGTACGCCACTCACGAAATCAAACACTGATGCTATCCACCTGTAAACAAACAACATTTATAACTATGCATATAATTTTCACTTATGTTCATCACTATATATATATACACGCATGTTGTAAAGTAGGCGATATTTATAACATTCACTTCCATTGATAATGCAAGTGACTCATAAAAATAAGCCGTCATATTTACCATTGCACGCGCATATATGTATATATACTCGAAAACAAGGTACATTTGTGATATTTATTCCTATTGATGATATATACTTATATATTTATAACAATAAAACAAATCTCATTTATACTTCTTACCAATACGTACGCATATATGTATATAATTACAATCCAAGTAGTATTCATAATATTTATTTTCACTGATAACAAGTACGTAAAACCTAAAATAAAACAAAGGTTTTAACAATAAAAAAAACAAAAAAAAAAAGAAAAAGGGGAAGAAGAAAAAAGGAAAGAAAAAAAATTTAACATTGTTAGGGAAGTGATACATTTACACTGTACATGAGAGTGTGTGTGTAAGGGCCAGAGGGCGTCAAGGACTTAGTGGAGACAAAAGACTGTTGCCAGATGTTAGAAGAATCTAGGATAGTCGGTTGGCGACCAGCGTGCGTGCAAGACGTTCTTCAGAGAGTAATATAGATGTATAACTGTTGTGTGGGAAATGTAGGCAATAATTTGTATTCCCATATCCTCGAATTTCCTTAACAAATATATATAAATATAAAATTTTCTTTTTCTATAAAAGGTTATTCCTATTTCTGATAAACTCGAGAAATGAAAACATTATACCATGATACACTGACACAAAGATACACCACACAGAAGAAACTAATAGAGAACGCTTTAAGCTTGGCAAACTTACCGCCCGACGAATTTGCATACATCATAACCAAAACCCAGGACACATGGCTTTGATCGCAGGAGAAGCGGTCCATATAGTCAAATGCATTCCGGTACAAGTAAAGGTACGACATACAACAAAATGCTACTCGGAACTACCCGTTTGGCAAAGGAATCGCACCACAGGAACTCCGCCCGGACGTGCGCCAAACGTGGCGATATTCAGCACCATCGTCGTTGGCCACGAGCGGAATGTATACCCAAAAGACCTCGATGCACTACGGGACCACGTCATGTTCCCGGCAGAAAATCTGCAGTCTTGAACGCATTGGCCAGAGGAGCAACAGGAAAAACAATCGTCCCTGGAACAGTAAACATCCTGGGAATGATGGACAAAACACATTAACGACAATAGCGAAAAATACCGTATCAAGCTTATGGACTGGTTTTATGGAATTTGGAACTGTCAGTGCAGCAATATTTGGAATACTCGCAATATTTAAACTAATCAAGACAATAATATATATAGCCGCACACGGATACCAGTTACGTGAAACTTACGAATGCGGAATCGCCCTATTAGGAGCAATATGCGGCTCAGTCACCCACCCGCTACTATACCTCAAAAGAAGACGAAATATCGATGATCAAACTGCACAACCTCAAGGGATATCGATAACACCGGTAGTCACTCAACTACCAACGACATCTACGTCCGCCTTGAGCGAACTCAGAGATACCATCAGTCAAATTTCCTTTGGAAATTTGAACTCCAAGGGCGGGGATGTCACGTCCCGCGCTCCGCACGCGCCGTAACAAGAACAAGAAAACCATTCTATACAAAACACGCGAATAAGGATTTGAATGCACAAAGGAACACACGGCACTACGAAACGAAAGGAAGGATTAACAAAACGAGGGCGATTAACGGATCCAACCAATAAACAAAATACATATACACACAATTCTAAATAAACCAGGAAATAAGAATAACTACAAAAGGGGAAAATAATTGAAACGCCAGGAATATATATATATATAAATATATTTCAATCAATCAATTTGGAGAGTTACATATAAGTATAAACATATATGCCGAACATGTAATAACCTAGTAAATATTAGAGACAGTGCTTCCAATACTATGCAACAAATACAATATTATCAATTTATGAAATATAAGTATACATGAAGTCAAAAACTAATAGTTTAACGAATACATAAAACATACAATATTGTATTATTAAAGAAATGAAGGTTACATTGTCAGAAATATATATATGTGTGCGAATTCTATCAAACCGATAATCTAAGATACATACTTAAAACTAGCCTACATTCCGGTAAAGGATAAATAAATAATTGACATTTCATTTCGTATGAATACTACACTGCCAAGAGAAATATGCATATGAATACGTATATATATATATATATATATTTATATTATCGAATACTCTATAAAATAAACTACTCAAAACAATAAATAACGCAATCGAAGAATTACAAAACATTAGCCATATTAAAATGACACACAACATATATATATATATATATATATATATATATATATATATATATATATATATATATATCGTATATTCACACGAACAATACTTTTGTCACTTTAAAGCAATATTAATAAATAAATGTTCTAATTGCGGTAGAATAAGGAAAAGCGAGCGGCAGACGGAAAATTACTTCGATATTAAACAAAACTAAAGACCCGTCACTATAACTTTACTGATGACATTTATGAGCAGCCATGTTAGATTTACACGCGTATAGCGACAGGAATATTAGGGATTAATGGAAGTCAGTCGCGAGAAATAAATCATGAAAACACATTGTTAACACTTTTCTTTAATAAAATCTGTGCGCAACTACAAATGTAAAAAATATATATATGTCGGAGATGAAAGAACACCGGAGTCTGTAATTGAACAATTGTAGTTATTCAATCCGATTGTAATTGTTCGAGAGTTGTGATAATGAGCTTGGGCTCGAGGCCACAGTCAGTCGCCGAACGTAGCCGCGGTTACGGGATGAACGCTTTGTTTAACAAAGGTATGGAGTAATTCTATAGCTCTCCTTAAAAGAAATATTCGTGGCGACACGCGACAGTAAACATTCCAACGGTTTCTGTCCCGTGGCTCGCCACACGCAGACCCTATTCTTCGAGTAAGATGATTGCCAGATGTCGATGCGTCTCCGCAGTACATGTTCGACTAGCCCGAGGGCCCGTTATAAATCTTAAGGTTTAGTTAACTAAAGTCCTTCAAACAGACAAACAGTCTTTGTCCCAACTACGGGAAGATAGGGGAGACATATTTTTCAACGAGCGGCGTCTCCCACTAGCAACTTTCCCCCGAGGGCGGCTAGCATCTTTTTCTAACCACCGATATGGAGATTGACCAATTAGCAACAACGCCAATTTCCCTTACTTTCTGAACAAAGGCTTTTCTCGATGAACCCGATGATCTCGTATCCTTAGACACACCCCATTATAGTTTTCCTCTGTGGCATCATCGGGACGGGAAAGGCATTCTCGCTCGCGATCTCATTGATGAAAGGAGTAACTCTTTAGGATCAGTGAATATTACGCGTCCGACTTTGATTTTGTGAGTACGTTCATCTATCATCCCGTCGACCGCGGATTCGTTATTGAACCTAGGATCATTTTCATTAGTTTCTCGAGTACCTAACTACCACGGTTACTTGTCCGGTTCTGTAATAATCGTATTTGCACTAGTCAATGTCTTCTCTATTGCATAACGACAACGTGTAACCCAAACGAAGATTCGTTTCACGCCCCTAACCCTAATTCTAATGTAAACCCGACATACATAATAATTCTATATTGAAAAAAATATGAAATTAACATGATATATACATTATTACATAAGTTATATATAAAATATGTATATTATACCCCTGCCTACTGACTGATATGAATTTCTTTTGGTCTAGAATGCGTTAAAAGAGTGCGCAAAGAAGTCGAAATTACTTATTGTAATTAGTAAAACGACCTGAGAGGCAGACAGATACAAGAAAGAAGGAATATTATATTAGCGGCATTTTTGTAGCCATTATATATGGTTTCGATCGCATAATTAATCAGTATCAACTTACCAGTCTTTAACGGAAGGACAAAAAGAAGAGCAGACGGCACACAGACCGCAATCATGATCATTTGCAAGTAGAATCTCAAACTGCCGTACATCTTCGAAAACTTCGTTAGTCGTAAGGGATCAAAGGATGATGTCCGCGCTGCGGAAAATAGATGAGAAGCGGCTGTTTCAACAACCACCGTGTAGGTACTGCACTAGCCAGAAGTATCTGCGACAGAAATCAGAATACACTCGTTTTCGCATGGTTGGATCAATTTCGCGTGGGACTAACCTGATTGAACCTAACGCGGGATAATTGCTCAACTCGCGACTTTAACCAGCCCGCTTGATTCTCTGTAAATGCTTGAAATTGACGCTTGGATTCTTTCCAGATTAACTAGCTTTGCCCCTCCCTCCCTTTATCTATTTTCTTAGATCGACTTAGACTGCCACAACATATTATCTTTCTTCTTTTCTTTTCTTTTCTTTTCTTTTGATCTTTTAAAGTCCTAAATCGCTGGCTATTTTGTATACTATATATTTTGTACACTCAATTACTCTGTAAGTCATAAGTACATATGTTTTACAACGTTATTTGTCATATTTCAGTTAAACCCCAGAAAAGCCAGAAATATATTTTCAGCATATTTTAACGTGCCCCTGGCAAAGATCTCAAAAACGAGTTGCGGCACAATTTAAAGCGACAAATAGCATCGCGTGTCTCGTTGTGGTAACACACGGTTCGCCAGTTTTTTTTTTTTTTTTGATATCGGTGACTGCCATATTCTCTTGAGTTTCTAAATCGTAAAGATTCTTTCCCCAGGGATTGGTCAACTGTGTATGTCCCCATGCGACGTAACTTGCTTAAGGAACACGAGCCGGTGATATGCAGGCAACGTATAATTGAATATCATTCGCTCTGAAACGCTGAAGTAATGACCAGTGCAGTGGTCCAGTGGTCATATTGAATGCCGCTGGATATATCAGCATTTGGCAACCTAACCCAAAGAAGCAGGAAATATGAAGCCACCGAATACCAATTAACTTCGTAGTTGCACGGTTCACATTCCATCATTTCTGAATATGCGAGGACAGCCCTCTTATTGTGCTTTTAATTCTTTTATTTGTTTCATTTTCAGCAAATATACTGGTTTTTTAAATTAAGCTTCTTTTTATACAGAGTTACAGATTATATTAATTTTATATAGAATATATTTAAGAAAGATATTTAATTTTTTGCTAGTTAAGTATTGATCGATTAAGTTACTGTACCTTTGTTCCGATAAATGCGTGCCATTTCCTCGAATCTAATATCATAGCAAATGCCAATACCTATTTTGCAGCCCTTCACATCGAACGTCGTTAGGGAGTTACCAGGACTGAGTGAATCACTCTCTCGAAAAGTAATCTTATTAGGAATGTCGATGTCGAATAGATGTACCTAATAACATAAAAATGTAGTCGCTAATTCTATTGCTGCAACTTTTGTAATTTAATATCAAAGTTACCAACTCCTAAACTTTAATTATTTTTTATTTAATAACTGACAGCGTTTTTATCACTTTCTTTTATTAAAAAATCTTATCATTTAATAATGTTTAAAAAGGAGAAAAAATAAGTATAATAATATTTTAAGTATGTGAAAAATTTATACAACAACAAACACATTACAACAAAAATGGGCGTTTCCCGTATCATAACGTATTTTATAAACCGTAAATTATAGAATTGGTTATAGTATACGTATGTACATATGTATATTCCTAAATTATTCCTAGATAGAGTCACTTTCTTCACCCCAATATTTTCAAATTCAAAGCCATAAAGGAATATATTACTTACCTTTCGGTGTTTTGCTATCAAAGTTCCATCGGGACCCCAAATAGTACAGGTATTGTACAATTTATCGCCCTCTATTTCAGGCATCGTACCACCAACTACATAGATGTTGTTTTCTTTAGCTGCGTTCGATGAAGCAACGCTCGTTTCACCATCAGGAATACTCTCGGCGTATTTTGGAAAGTACTCTGCATTGCAATATTTCAATTAATGAAAAATAACTGTCTTTTGTTCCACCCATAAATTAAATTGAAATGTTTGTCAGTTTTTTATTTTCTAAATTATCAAAATAACTAAGTTTTATATTTCGACTTAATTAAATATGCAATTACTTAGCTAATAGTATATATAATAAATTGTTTCTACAGGTTCAAAATGAAAAATGAATATTTAGAAATATTTAATTACGACAATGCTATTTGTGTTAGCATCAGTGGCTTGTTACTCAACGACTTTGCTAGTACTTTTTGAAACATAAAGTTAGTTTTCAATTAACACTTATACTAGAGGCGGAATTATAAATGCAAAATAATTGATAATACTAATTTATAAGTACCTAATTATTAGTATGTTAAAAAATATATTTATACAAAAATCACGATAATCATGAAAATGGGGAAATCCTATATTCTCGAATCAATTCACAATTTATTTTGTATATTAATTAGATTCCGCGCTCATCAGTACGTACTCACTGGCGACATCGAGAAAATGTATCGGCAATTCCTCGTACGACCAGAGGATCGGAAATATCAAAGGATATTATGGCGCAGCGCGAGTGGAGAAACAGAAACATATGAGCTTAACACAGTAATACTCTTATCATAGAAATAGAAGCAGTCCTCAATTCCCGCCCGCTAACTCCTATCTCCACCGATACAAATGATCTCCTAGCCCTCACTCATTTTAAATTAAATTATTATTATTAAATTATAATTAAATTATTAATATAACAATTAAAATTTTATATTTTCACGTGAGTTTCTTTAGATAATTATTATCAACATGATGACTAACTCTTACGGATTAATACGTGTCTGTAGGGCAATCCGGTGGACTTGATCGGCTTTTTACTTCGAAGGTTGAGTAATCGGTATCGCTTTCTTACGCATCTTTGAACTGTATAAATGTTTTAAAATTGTTTCATCCAGAATGTACCACACCGGACAATCAAGAAGGCAGGTGCCTTGACTACAGAAAATGTAAACCTCTGCAAGAAATATGGCGGATACAGTACCGTACAGCCACCGATTTTTATAGACGATCAGTGTGCAGATACCAGGGCAATGTTACGATCGTTTGCTGTCCGAACGATCCAAACAAAGAGAAGAGAGAAATTTTAATAAAAACTGTGTATAAGTATAAGGCTTTGCGACCACCATACTGTGGTTTTAGCAACGTCTCTCATACCAGGGTGGTCGATGGTAAACCAGCTGAACTTGGTACGTTTTATGACTTTCCTTCCGATTAATAATAAGCCATTTACTGCAAAGAATGAACTTTAAAGGCATTAAACAGCACATCAATGTATATTTCAATTAGACTAAATAATAATGCTATGATTTTATCGGTAGTAACTTTACTTATTAACTTGAATTATTTCTTTCTTTTACTTCATGTTAGGAAGAGTATCTTTTTGCTTGAAATAAAAAATTGATATAGGAGTAATAATATGGATAGAGATCAAAAACTGTTAGGGTAGAAATTACACGTTTGAGCTTTATAGTTCAGTATAGTTCAAATAGAAATTATATAGAATTATTTAATAATTTTTATTCCACTGGAATAAAAATTTAATTTCTGTCTTTATCAAATCTCTATTTCAGAGTATTTGTACGTATATACTTATCGTCTGCTGTATGATCGAATATCGAATAGGTAATAATCGTTGTTACTCGTTATGTGAGAAAAAATTATGTATATTCACAACTATGACTATTGCATTTTAGGCGCTTGGCCATGGATCGCTGCATTAGGTTTTCGTAATCCCCGAAACCCAGACAAACCACTATGGAAGTGCGGAGGTTCCCTGATATCGGCTAGGCATGTTTTGACCGCAGCACATTGTGCACATATGGGTGGAATAGAAAACATACACAATCATAATATTGCCATTCTTAGATTGGTGGAGGAGGTGCCATTTTCGAGTAAGTCCTCTATATATATATATATATATATATATATATATATATATATATATATATATGCTATTGAGTATTACTGAAGTATCATATCCTGAAATTTCTTACTCTACACATATATTGTGTCATAAAGCGTGTACAATTCTTTCTCATACTTTTGGTCATTCGTTTCCTGCATTTTCATTTATTTTTTTATTTTTCAGGGTACGTATATCCCATTTGTACGAAAGAGCCCCTACGAAAGAGCAACTTCGTCGGCTATAACCCCCTTGTTGCTGGATGAGGAGCATTAAGATATAGTAAGTGATATCAATTTTATAATAAAATTAAATTAAGGACGACCACGACGTAATGCATTAATGGAAGTACAAATGCCAGTGATTAAGAACGCCGAATGCAAAATAGCTTATTCCAAATTTCCTAATGCACCTGATATCACTGATGGTATAATATGCACCGAACATGCTCAGGGTAGAGAGGATTCTTGTACGGTAATTAAGTTACAGAGTTACTACAAACTATACGGTATCTGAAGACACGTCAATTCGAATTAACATCAAATCGACGTCTTAAACATTAGAAATAATAGATAAACACAATTCAATAGTTTTGCCCACTTCTCACACCTCATTATGGTATTTAATCTAATTTCCTTCTAATCTTAGTTTTGCTCAAAATACATATAACATGTACATTATAAATTGGAGTATTTCAATACACAAATCAATAGAAGATTATTACTGTATATAAGTATAATTTCAATACAATTCGATCGATATATTTCAGTATCTTTGATTAAAAATTTAACGATCCTTTCAGGCTGACCGCGGCGGACCACTGCTGATACAACATGAATTAACCTTGTATTTAATAGGTATTGTGTCTTATGCTTATAAGTGCGGCACAGCTGGGTATCCCAGCGTTTACACTAGGGTCACATCGTACCTTGACTTCATTCTCCAAGCGATGCAGTAATATGATATTACTGTTCCATAAATATCATTGTGTAAAAAACGTAAAGTTGGATTTTCTTATTGTGGAGATAAGAAACAGCTCAAATTTACATTGTTTTGTACGTTACAAATTATAGGCTTAAAATGTACGAAATGTAACTTTGAAACGACACTAATTTTCTACGCACGATAAACCTTCACGACTTAGGTATGTAAAGATGATAAACGTATATTAATTCTATTAATTTGGTAATAATAAACCAACTTTCTGAGAAGTTCTGTAAATTTCGTTTCTGTTGTATCAAGAGAATAATGGAATATTCCACTTAGATCGTATACTTCTTGTATGTACATACAAAATTTTCCGGCTAATCTAAAACACTTCATAAGATAGAGTGCTTCTGGAGATTCAGACACAGAGAGTGCATAAAATACAAGATAAGTCTCGTGTCTTTCAAAATTATTTTTTATTCGCTAAAAACGTCCTGTGTACTCATGCAATCACATGCAACCTCGAAACTTCACTTATTTTTTATCACTTTCCAATTCAATACACTGTTTCTGCATTTTTGGCTATATGTAAGAGAAATTTCCATTCAGCCAAGGGTGTACTTACAGATTATAGATTCCTATACGACTCTCGGTAAAAATTTATCCGCACTCCAGATAGTTAAAACTTCTGTCCACCGTATTGATCCATCTGCACTCTTCGTATGACGTCAATATCTGTTCATTGCTGCTGCGTAGGTTTCATTGTGTTACGTCAATTCGTTTGTGACCGTTGCGCGAGTAATGGCGCTTTGCAATGGTGATTTGCAGGAAAACAGTGCAGGATGCTGTGATTCGTTTCTTGTGGTCGAAGGTTATGTTTGATGCCTATATTTATCAAAGATTTAATGCACATTATGGAGAAAGTGTTTTGTCACGAAGTGTGTTTGAATGGGCACAAAAGTTCAAAGAAGATCGCAGAAGTGTTATGAAAAAACAGCTGGACGCCCGTCCACATCCACGATGACAACATTGAACGTGCTCATGAACTTATGCTCTATGGAATAGACGAGTGACGCTGGATAATGTGGCAAATCATTTGCAAATCAGCCACGGCTCTGCTTATGCAATAGTGCACGACAGATTTGGGTTTTAAAAAGTTTGTGCGAGATGGATGCCGAAAAAGCTGATGAAAAGGTGAAGACGACGATGCATTCGTGGTTCGCAGCTCAGCCCAAAACATTTTTTAATGAGAAAATACGAAGATCCTTCAGCAAATGGACAAAGTGTATACAGAAATTGAGTGATTACGTCAAAAAATGATGTATGTCTTTTTTGACAATTGCTTAAAATAAATTATATACCGACAGAGCGGGTAACTTTTTACTCACCCTCATAAGACACTTAAATTTCCAATCTATTATGATATGATGAATAAAAGAGCTTATACTATTAAATCTAATTGTATTTTGTTGCATGAGAGTACACGTGTATGTGATGTACATTACCTTTATATCCCCTTGAACGCTTCAATATTGCGCATATATACTATATTTTGTACAGCTTCTATAAAATTTTGTATGTTTGTTTAGGCTGTTAATCTAGAGGCTGGAGTACAAAGAAGTGGCACAATGATGTGGGCTGATGACATTTATAATTATCAAGGAATGACCCCTACATTCGCTCAGGTATATATCGTTGACTATAATGTATTTAACATATATGATTGTTAGAATATTAATGATTAATTTTTAATTCTATCAGAATTTTAATGAAACTGTCCCTTGGGAAGGAAGAACTGATACCTTGATATCACGGTTTGTACATCCTATATGTACGACAAATTTTAGAACATTATATAACGAAGAACCAGATGGTCGTGGCCATGTGATGTGAATAAAAGGACTTGAATTTGATGATATTTTTATAATGTTAGATAACATAACTAAGTATCTTCACAGTAAGATAGGATGACATGGTTTACATGATCTTAATGTTGTTCACTTGAGTGATGATATTATAAGGAAAAGTGTAATATCACAGGTAGGATGATTCATAATTTAGAACTACTAACTCATGTATGTATTAAAAATTAAAGAAATATATTAAATTTTATAGGATATTTATGTTTAGTAACCAGTAATTCAGAGATTGGTATTCATGGTTACTATAACGAGGCTGTAGAAACGCACCCTTTCTTCTTTGCAAATGGTCCTGTATTTATGTCTAAGCCGAAACTGGAACCTCTGAATAATTTATATTTATTCTTGTCATTTTCTAAAATACTTATCTACAGTATACCATAAGGAATGATACCGTATCACACCTAATCAAGTGCCTTAAGAAACATCAACAGGATATCACAGTAATCCCTTATCGACTGATATGTAAGTAAAAGTTATGTGTCATTGTTATACACAGTTATGTGTTAGTGTTATACACAGTTATTTATCATTTTCTATTAATTCAGTTGTAGCCACTACAATATCTATGACACTGGTAGTAATTATAAGAACAATAATGATGTTCTATAAGGGGAAATGATGATTAGGAGCAAAAAGTTACAGGTAAGTCAAAGTATATGTTATTTGCCATTTGAAAAGAAAGTTACTAACTTAGAATTTTTTGATAAATAATAATTGTGCAAAATATATTGGATTTCAAATTTGTCAAAAATTGAAATTTAAGAAGCATTGTAATAATATAACATTAATATTTTGATTTTTCAGGAGATATCATGCGGTGGATGGATAATATGTAAAAAATATTAAGCAGTATATGAATTTTCATATTGCGTAGAGATAACAAAATGAATTTTAAAAAATGTCGACATGGTAATAAGAAATAGCATCATGACAAAGAATATATAACCACAGTTTCATTTTTTATAAATAAAAATTTGTTGTTCCAGATTTTGAAATATAGTGACTCGTTTAATTAGTATCTTAATATCTTCAAATAATTATTATTTTAGAATCAATTGTAATTGTATCATACGTACTTTTGAATTCGTGCAAGAACATATGTAATTTTGAAGTAGTTATTATTAGGAAATTGTTAGACGCGAACAGTATGCGAAAAGTTAGTATGCAGTGTAATAATTATCAATCAAAACACAAGAATTAAATTCTTGAGGAAAAAATTTCCGGAATTTCTTATTTACATGATTATAAAGAAATCCATAATAAAAAGGAGCTGCTTTCTAATACTTCTCTTCCTTATAATGCCTACGTTAATAATAACGAGGTTCGACTTTTTGTTTTTAGAGGGATACTGGAAAATTTGAAAGTACAGTACCATTGGGAAGAAAATCACGATATTGAAAACGATATTTGCAAGTAAATTTCCAAAAAATCTGTTTTCAAATTTTCGCTTTCTATTTCACATTAAAAGAAAGGGCTGCCTTCTTTTTCTGCAAGACAAAACAAACATTCTGAATCTCGTATCAATGAATGATGTCAATAAGTTATTTTTCTTTTCAGATTGAACAATATTTCAGATTTATTCATAATTTCATACTACGCGAAGAATAGACTTTCATAGGTATATAAAGGAAATATTAAGTATAGGAAAACTCTTTTTCGTTGTAGGTGACATATGCTTCACGGTTGAATACATGTATTTTTGAACACATATAAATGAAAAAGTACTCTTATGGAGAAAAAGAATTGATACCTTCGATTGACATTAGATAATCTATATAAACTTATGAACAATCACTATCAGTTTGTATTTTAGGTGCACACGCAGATTTGTTGGAGTTCTTATAAAATGTACTTCCTGTACGAACGTTTTATTCTTTCAAATTTTACGATACTATGTCTCATATAATAACTATATGGATTAAACGTAATATAAATGATCCGAAAATAGACTCGAACGACATTAATTGTCTTTCTATTTATACCAATATCGAAAATACAAGTAAAGCTGGAGCAATAGTATGCAAGAATGGACTATTTATTATTTTAAACCAAATCATAGCATATTCAGAATGCACAGTATTATCATGAAATGTAAATGAATCAGTTGTAAACGAACGATTTTACTGTAAAATCATTGCCTCCTTTTTTTCATCTGAAATATAGCAGCAATGAGTACATTCTTTTAATATATAATAAAACGAGATATCTTTATAAAGTTACATATGTCATCACTGGTAACTGTTATCTCGTATGACACCAAATATACCGTTAGTATGGAATGATATTTTTATGAAGATATACTTTAATGATAGATTTTATGAATGAAACGTTATATAAGAAAAATTATCTCTTGTTATTCTATGAAGTGTAGTAGATAATGAAGATTAATTTTACGAAGTATTAGAGCAAAAGAGAATTAAAAAATTAAAAAGATCTAAATAAGATTGTTCGTGTGGCTTAATTATCTCAATTCTGGTACACCACTTGTTACATTCTAACTAATTAGCGCTAAACAATAACTTGCAAATATTAAAGATATTAACACCTTAATATTAACACCTAAAGGTTTTCAGGAAATTTTATAATATTTGATTATTGTATATCTAGTCATTGATTGATAAAATTTCTTGTATAAGCATAGATCGAGGTTGACGTCATACGCAGATTGCATATCATTGACAGGTATCGTTTTAATTTATTTTATGGCTAGAATCATTTGAATATCATACGAATAATTATTTCCATTCGAACGATTAATAAATCACGTACCTATAAAAGATATATTATGAAAAAGACGTGACGAAACAAAAAAATATTGGAAATTCCGTTGTCATTAGATCAATTATTTTTGCAATGATTTTTATTTCCATGTAATTACATATGAAATGAGTAATTCATTAACATCTCCTCGAATCGAATATAATTCGTTACACTTCACAACGATTCAAATAATGGACGGGAAATATATAATAAGTTTCCTGTCCTTGCGTTAAAATAGTACTGTACAAATCAGATGATACAGGAAATACCCAAAAAACCCAATTACATCCACATTGCATGACAGCACACTTGCAATGGATTTTTGTGATTTCAATGTCACAGACAATGACACAACTAATCAGAACACGTTCGAGGCTATAGACATTGAAATTACCGCGTGTTTAATACGTTTAAAGCATAAATCTAAATTTCACGCGATTATTTCTTTGTACATTGTGAAACTCTTAAATTATCTTAATCGAATAAATAATCCTAATGTAATAAAACATCTTGAAATAGACCTAGATATCTGAAACAGAAACTCGAAGGATAAGAAATCCTAAAAGGTACTAATCCTAAAATAACAAACTCCTAAATAATAAACAAGTGATAAAACCTGTTATAAATAATAAAGCTTACCTGGAATAATCAAATCCTAACTAATCGAAAATAAAATAAGGCAAGCAATTCTTAATCTTTCAAGTAATTTTTCCGAAAACACAGAAAGATAGAGAAATTAAAAAGACGCAGCACAAATTGCAGCACAATGAAAGTTTCAGAGCGATGAATACGATCGTATTAAACTAAATAATTTTCAAAAGTGAAATTACACTGAAACGTATATCGATGATATTTGTCATTTCTACGATCTGTTTCGCTTGATCGTGCTTCTTTTCTAATGTAAATTCAATTTATAATACGAACTAAGTTTCCTTTATTATTATTAGTCCTGCGTCTTTTTAATTCGTCACTTCTTTTATTTCAGAACAATGACGGGCTCCAAGATGCTGTTCGAATGTTTGGCGTTAATTGCTTTTCTGCATCCATTAGTTCACGTTTGTACTTCGAGTAGTACAGCTCAAGGTTTGTACTTCGAGTTGTCTTTTTCCATGCACTTCAAATTCCAATACGATCTGGTCACGTGGCCTTCGTACAATTTCGAAATTTTACCTGTTTGGTAATCGTCAATGAAAAAAGAAGTTATCCGTGACCTCAACACATTGAAACAATTTTTATGATTTTTTATTTGCCGGTTGGTCAGCAAGTTAATGGAAAAATTTCACTTAACTATTCGCGTTAATTTCTTCGGTTTAACTTTTGGGAAATGCTTCGTTAGCTTCGGGAATATTCCAACGATTCGTTTTACGTACAAAATAAGCATGATAAATATTACATCACGGTAATGAAAACTATTGGCGTGATACCTAAGAGAAAGATGCAGAGACATTCTTAGAATTTCTAATGACACCTTTATAGATTTCTCGTTTAATATCGCTACTACATTTGAATCACTTTTACCTAACGGTGTCACATAGTCTCGTTGGAAATTTGTCAAATTCCTTAAAATGATCACTGAAAATTTTCCTAAATTTCCAAGAATTTATTTATCACGAGGTAAAGAAAATGTGTATTAGAAAGATGAGATCGAAGGTTTACCATTTTTTCAATTATGGCGAACGCAATATGTAATCAATGAAAATTTTATATTTTTATATATAATAATTTTATATTTTTTATATTTTCACGTTGAAAGTTTCTTCAGATAATTATTATCCAGATGATGACTAACTCTTACGAATTAATGCGTGTCTGTAGGATAATCCGGTAGACTTGATCCGCTTTTTATATCGAAAGTTGAGCAATCGGTGACGCGTTCTTATACACCGAACCGCGAAAAGCAAAATTTCATATGATCTCACCAATTTCGGATGTCAGTCAAATCAGTCAAATAATAAGTTCGCGTTAATATACACGTTCGATTTTTGAAAAGCTTGTTCAATTTAATAAGAGTCTTGGTAACAGGCTTATGTTTTTAGACCTAATTGGTTGTTTTCATTTACAAGTACCTCGTGTTAAAGTACTCATAAAATGACATTAAAATTAGAAAACTAATAACTGAAAGATTATCATTTCTCCTCTGTGGTAGTTTACATATAACATAATGCAACTAACATGTCACGATTAATGCAAAATAAATAAATTACTAATATAGACATTTTTTTAGTAATTTGTATAATCGTGACACGAATTGAACTTTCTAAAGGCAAATATTAAAGGAAACATGGAATTGATGCCAAATTTATCACAAATATTATTTATACTACTTATTTGCGCAGTTTGAAGCGAATCAAATTGATGAAGGTTTCTTTGTTACATGTTAATTTACATTTTAAAAGACATAACAGGCACGCTAATTAGTTTGCTTAAGATACTTTCGAGATACCAAGTTAGACGCGTTTCCATGAAATCATATCAATTTTACGATGATATTTTTCTATCAAGCATGCAATTATAACCGTATCGTTGATTAGTGCATACAATTATCCATGTACATTCGTCTTTCCGAGTACCGCGCTTCAATATTGCTAATTTCAAATTCGTACATTAATGTTCGTAAATGCTTGAAAATGCTATATAACTGTATCAGCTTCTGCTAAAAACATTTTATAGTAAAATCTCTATAAATTTGTAATATTTTTTAGACAATTTGAATTCATTATATTATACATCATACATTCTAGTCATTTCTAATTAAGTTACTTTTGCGATGTTTAATTACATTTTATGTATATTCTTATAACTCTCTCTGTTACGGCGCGTACGATGGTCCGTGCGCCGTCTGAAACTTTATACTATATACTGATCTACTACATACTATATCCTATAAACTGAATCCTTTGACGTAATCTTAATAGCTTGAAGGAATCTCTAACCCTGTAAGTGTTTTCGGTTTATGGATGGTCCTTAGAACAATGCTTAGGTTTATTGCGCACTCTTACAAATAACGGAGAAAGCGGGTAGTTATTTTTCCAATAAACAATGTCACCCACGAGCCACGTTGGTAGGAGGCTTCCTCCTCCTATCTTCATTCATTAACGTTGGCTATAATCAATGGGCACCCTCACTTTCCTAACGAAAAGTGTGAACAACGAATCCGCGTTCTTCGTTCAGAAAGCACACCCACACTGAGATTTCCTCTCGTGGCGGCACACGAGAACGCAAATCTCACCACTCGAAACCAACTAGTGTCGGACGACGGCAACGCAGTGGTTAGCGCCATAGAGTACAAACGTTCGGATCCCGGATTCAAATCCCGGCGCCTCGTACTTTTCCAAAGTCCGATTTTTCTTCCACGACATCTAAATAAGAAGGAAATACAGCAGTACTACACCCCGGCAAGCGACATCTACAGCCAGCAGGCTACAATTATCACGGATATATGAAGGAAGACGGAGAAAAAGAAGAAAAAAAGTGTGTTTCGTCCAGAGCCTGCTAGTGGACTCATCAGTAAGGCTTACCTAGCAGGCTCATGCCTTAGATACAATGGAAGGAGGGGGAAACAAAGCTATGTACATGGCAGAGACATTGAAGACGGATTCCTCCCTCCCACGGCCGGACACTGTATCCAAGGCCGGTCGGATCTCCTACCCTCTCTTGCGACGTATCCCAGTGGAGCGGCCCCACTCTTAATCTAGTTTGGTGGGAAAGGTTCGCGTACACACCGTGTGTAAGAACTATTAAAAACCACACAGTGTATCGCGACTACCTTTCTACTACTTAACCCAAGTCCTATATTATCAGTCTTTGGTCCGAGGCGGCTCCTGTCACGTAAAGTTGGTACTTGGGTGGTAGTAAGAAGGCTGAGTCGTAACCCAACTACTTATTTTCCTTTATAAAACTTTATTATAAACACCTACAAAATAACATCGAACCGGAGAATAGGGGTTGTATGAGTACAGCAACTAGAAGAGGAACAAGAACTGCCCGAGCTGGGTGAAGTTTCGGTTTATATACGTTTTGGTTTTAGGATGTTGAGGGGATAGGTGTAGGTTATGATGTAGAAAAGTGTCTGAAGGTCGGGGGTCCATATCCTATCTCTGATGTGGACTTTGGTGCATCACAGCCTTGGTGTATGCTATGATGATAAGGTGGTGATGTATCCAAAAGTGTCCAAAGGTCGGGGGTCCATATCCTATCTCTGATGTGGACTAAGGTGCGTCACAGTCTTGGTGTATGCTATGATGATAAGGTGGTGATGTGTCCAAAAGTGTTCGAAAGTCGACCGTCGATGTATTATCACTGATGTAGGTTGAGATGTGATTGATGTCACATACCCCCCTCTTTAGATTGATTTTGGTCCTCCAAAATCTTAGTGTTTCCTCAGTATGGAGCGATGGAATTGGACTCTGACTGGCTCGACTTGTACTTGTTCTTCTTCGTCGTGGTATATGCTTTTGCTATTTCAACCTGTGAAGGTTGTTGGCTGGTTAAATTTCGACTACGATTAATAGGGATAATTTGCTAAGTTTGACGAAATGCCGCAGTATCACGCGTTGAATCTTTTGTAGACTTTCTAACAGCCTGTGATATAGAATGAGTTAGTGGTCTTTGAGTAATGGTTTTATACTATCTTGTTGTTTCTTTATAGTTTGATTGTTATCCAGTTGTTCCTTTGATACTTGCATTTCTTTGTTTTGTTTAGCAACTTCTAAAGCCTTTTCAGCATCTACAACTGGTTCTTTTTCCATGCATGTAATTTCTTCTTCGACCAGTACAACTGTGCTTTCCTCTATAGTTCGTGTTTTTGTGTCATTTAGTAAACTTTTCAATTCAATTTCCACAGTATCTGGAGCTTTGGATACCGACTGACTGTCATCTTCTGCATTTTCAATGCCCCAATCATCAAAGATATCCTGAATGACACTTCTTTTGTTAGTTATGCGCACTTTATCTGCTTCACTTATAGATTTATTCCTTCCTTCTGTATTAGCAACATGTATAAGTACGACAATTTTATTATGAATAATTTTCTTTTCTACATTAATTTTATGTGAACTATCAAAAGATCAATCTTGCCATTTCCATTTGTTGTTTCTTGTTATTCTTTTCTTTAATATCAATGTCATCTGCAGTTTCTAGATCACTAATTACTCCTGAGGTAATAGGAGTTATAGAATCGTTTCTTGTCTTTGTATGATTTAATATGTCATAATTGTATTTCTGGCTACAATTTTCAGAAACTTCTTGAGCCACAATTTCTGTTGAAATTACTTCTATAATTGTTCCATCACTTTCTCGTGCTTAACCTATCGAATTAAATTCTTCATTTACAATTTCAGCGTTCTTCATTCGTCTTTGTTCTGCAGAAACATTTTTTTTCTTCATTGGAATTTACAACAGCATCCTTTTCATGTACAGTTAAAACAATATTTTCTTCTGTACTTTCATTCATATCATTAATATATAATAGTTTCTACAGTCAGTACCATTACTTCTGAACTACTATCAACTAGTTTAGACAAATCTGTGTCTGTATCCGTGAGATGCAATGTTTGGGCTTTATCATCAAAAGTTTCACCAAGTGTTTTAATTAATGCTTGACACTGAGCATTAGTAACACTAACTGTATCTATATTTAACACTGTACAAACGTTGTGTTTCTCAATGTTTTGTTCACCCTCATTTGTATTAAATATTTCAACATCGTTCGTACTTTCTTTATCTAAAGATGTGTCACCTGCATATCTTGAATGATCTCCAATCTCAGTTGTATTCTCTGCTTGCTCTTCTTGAAATTTCTCATCTTTTTTTTTTATATTGATCATCAATTTGTGGGTCCTTATTTATTATTTCTTCTCCTACTTCATTAATCGCAGCGTTCTTTATGCTCTCTGTCTCACTACTTTCCTTACTTTAAAAATTTTTTTTTGTTTTTATTTAAATCTGTTACATCACATTTATTTACTACTAAACCATCTTGAATTGTATTATCTGTACATTCCTGTGACTTATTTTTTTTTTTTTGATTTTCTGGAATATCATGCACATTCTTTATAATATCAGTCGTTGATTCTGATATTAATGAAGAAGATACATCTACTTTTATCGATGATTCTACT
Source organism: Bombus vancouverensis nearcticus (assembly GCF_051014615.1). Lineage (NCBI taxonomy): Eukaryota > Metazoa > Arthropoda > Insecta > Hymenoptera > Apidae > Bombus > Bombus vancouverensis. The sequence goes on from NW_027468947.1 coordinate 359,544, forward strand.
TTATTAATGTCACTGTGCACTTCATCTAGTTGTTCCATAGTAAAACATCAAGATTGTTACAATTACTTAAGAAGTCATGGATTGTTATTTAAATATTTACTGCACTTTTCCATCAATGTAACCCTTTATGGCAGTTTGACATTCTACAGAACACCAATGCTGTATCAGTTTATATTTTTCTTCATCATGAAGTTTTATTATATCACCTAATTCTTCCTGATGTTTTTTTTTCTTTTTTTTTAATTTTCAAATAAGAGTGTGTTTTCTATGTGAATCTTTTAATTCTTGGTTCGCCTCGAGTAAGCGATTATTAACATCTTTGGAAAGTTTTTGGACGTTTTCCAGTTCTTTTCTAAGAAAATTATTTTGTTCGTTCATATCTTTTACTTTACTAAAATCCAGTTTCAATTTATTAGTTTCTTCTTCATATTTATATCCAAAATCACCCATTTTTTCATATTCACCCTTTAGTTCGTCTAGTTCACATTGAAGGGCAGATTATTTGTCCTTGTGGTTCAAGAACTACATTTTATCTCTTTTGCATCTTTAGCTCCAGCTTCACGTTCCTCCATTGAATTACTAACACATGAATTAAGTTTGGCCTTTTTTTTTGTTCCAGCAAGTCAACTTCATATTTGTGACTTATGTTATTTCTTCTAATTTTATTGTTAGTTCTTCAATTTGTATTCCAAAAGATTGAACTCTTTTTACGTGCGTGTGTGTTTTTCTTTTTTTTGTAACTCGTCGAGTTGCAATTCTAATTTTTGCACTTCCTCCTTCATGTCTTCTATGTGCTTCTCGAACTCTTGTGTCGTCCTGTCTTTGTCGGAACATTCTACTTGAAGATCAGCGAGTTGATGCTCGGGATCGTAATTCAATTTTTGGTCGTTAGCAGTAATAAGCTCACGTAACTTCACTTTTGAACTTGATCTTGTTTGGTCTTGATTGTGTTTTCGTGGTGCTTGTGGTGTTCTAAAAGTAATCGTCACGTCGCTTGCATTTTTAGTGCACATTGATACACTGCACTCTGCAGTTCTCCTATTTTCAAACTTGCTTCATTTAAGGCAACTTTATGAATTTCCAATTGATGCTTTAACATTTGATGTAAGTCTTCTATTGCTGTTTCACGTTCTTTCAACTGTTCATTAAATTCGTTGTTTAGCATATCCACTCGAGAAATTCCGAGTTCTTGAGCATCGTTTCTTCTTTTAGAAATTTGGCTTATTTTCTCTCATCTGCTGCTACATGTTGCTGTCATTTTATCAACTTCTTTCTTCTTTTTTTTTTTTGAACTTAAAATCTTGATTTAAGGTTTGTGTTTCACTATATGATTTATTATTATTAACTAGTTCAACATTATTTTCAGTAGATTTTTTTTTCGCGTGATTTTTATACTTATTTAAATAGTTTAACATAAGCAAATGCATCGTACGTCAGATATACCATTTTTAATAAATTGTCGCCTTTACAACTCGAGTTACCTCTGAACGAGTCGCATGATTGATCAATAAGCCATGAGTAATTATGCAAATTCAGTTTTTTTTCATCTATCTATCTGAATATTATAACAAAGACTTTACATTGAATATTTTATTAAAATTGTAAGTTTTTCATAAACGCTTCAAAATCCACAGTCTATTGATCAACTCCTCTATCCTTTCTCTTTCTCCCCACTAAAATAGATAAATTCCTAATGTAGTTTGTGGATAATATTTTTTTTTTTTTTTTCTAAAGCAAATCACATTTATCATCTGATATATTTTTTGAAATAATTTCTGTCTGTACATTTTCTTCTTTTCCCTTTCTCCTCTTTCTCTTTCTAATGAATTCTTTTTATTCCGTAAAATAGTTTTTGTATATTCAATTTTGTTAAGTGCAATCCTTATTTCTGATAACTTACTTTTATTAGATAATTCTTGTGAATCTTCTACTACATCTTCCATATCATTTTGAGTGCGGCTTCTACCTTCAGTAAATTTAATATCTTGAACCGTATCATTAATTTCAATAGCTCTTTCGGTATCAAGTAAATCGCACTTATTATTTAATATACCTTTTGAATTGACTTCTGTCTCTGCAGTTTCTTCTTTTGTATCTTCTTCGAGTTTTCTTTGTTCTTCTAATCCACCCTTCTCATTTTGTAGGATCTTCCTTGTATCTTCATCTTTTTTAACTTCGACTTTATCCGATCTCCCAGGTCTGCCTCTATGTTTCGCTTCATCAGTTGCTATTACACCCGTTACTGCATTATCATTTTCTACAGATTTATACCTATCGCTATCACTAGCTGTGTTCGTTAAAAGAACTTCCCTTCGTTGACGAGTATCAGTTGTTTCGTTTTCACTATCTGAAATTGATTTTTGTTTAACACCTCTTTTTTCTTCTTTGGCAAATTTATTTTCTACATTTTCCGATGCCTTTTGTTTATTAATTATTTCAGACTTGTCTTCGATTAATTTCGTCTTTAAAGCGCTCCGCAAAATTTTATTTGTGTTTGATTGTCTGGTTTGATTATAAACAATTTCTTCACATTTTGGCGAAGTAGCAGGCTTTGCAGCAACATTATAACGACTGCTCCGTTTACTACTATCTAACATAGATGGAGATGGATTCTTGTCATCTTTATTCTCTGAAGACTTCTCTTGTGTATTAGCATCTAAATTTCTCGACATAAGATCTGCTGAAGTTTTTGATTCTGTAGTGTCACACGCATTTTTCGCTGTCATCATTTGGTCTTCTTCTATAAGCAAATGTTCATTATTGTAAGCATTATCTCTTGCTTTTTGTATGGATTCTAATGATATATTTTGTTCAACGTTGTCTATTGATTTTGTATCATTTTCAGCAGTTGATTTACTAACTGCTTCTAATTCCTTCGTTTCAATTTGGTTTTCTTTATTTGTATCGCCGTCCAAAATATTTCTCATTGAAATATTGTCCTTCTTGTTATGATCTTTTTCTGCTTCTCCTAAACTTTTACTTTTTTCGTCAAACCATTCTTGTAAATTTTGAGTATCTTGTGACAAAGATGGTGACAAATCATTATACAATACTGCAATATCTTCTTTCCTTCGTTTCACAGACTCTTTCTGGTATTCTGTTGAGCTATTGACATCAAACATTAAGTCTGTTTTAATGAAAATATAATCCTGTGAAGCGGTGTCAATTGATACTTTCTTTTCATAAGAATTTTCTACATTAGACTGCAATTCTTTTGAAAATTCTTTCAAAACCATTTCTTCATTTCCTACAGTAACGTCTGTTTTCTCCAAGCTTTTGTTCAAAGTATTAGAAACTAAACTACCCTGATAACTCCGACTAGTCGCTGCTTTAATAGTCTCCTTTAACAGTTTTCTTAACTTGATTTCGTTCTGCTTCTGCATAGCGTCTAGTATGGCCCGAATACTTGGATCCACACCAGTAGCTATAGGGCTAACAGAAGATGTGTCTTCTGATTTTTTGCTCATAGTGGTTATTGTACTGTTGTTGGAGTCTGTACTAGCGAAGCTATTGCGACGAGTACGATAATATTTAAAAGAATCCAGTTCTTTACCTGAATATTCTTCTTTTCGTGACCAGTTTCAGTTTTGGTGATGACCGTAGTCCGCTTTCCGTAGAAGTCGTTTTCACGCAAAGTGAGCTGATCTGCAGTCGATCGCATCCGAAATGCGTAATTTCGTTTTCTTGAAGTTGATGGATCCTGGCACGGATCGCCAAAATGTCACGTAAAATGGATACTTGGGTTGCGAGAGAAAAGAAAGCTGAGTCGTAGCCCAACTATTAATTCTCTTTTATCGAACTTTATTATGACTTTGGCACTTACAGTAGAATAACGTTGAACAGAGAAAGGGGTGTTGTACAAGAACAGCAACTAGAACGAGAACTCCCCGGGCTGGGTGAAGTCTCGGCTTATATACACCCTGGCTTGGGGATGTTGGGGGGTTTGGTGTGGATTCCAAGGAGTCCGAAAGTCGGGGTTGGGGCCTTATCTCTGATGGGGACTAAGATGCGTCGCGGCGTTGGCGTCCGACAGTCGGGAGTCGATGTCTTTTCTCTGAGAGGTAATTGGTGTCACACGGTCAACGGGACGAACTCTCCATCTAACAAAGGCATTAAGTAATCCTATAGCTCTCCTTAAAAGAAAGATTTGTAGCGGCACATGGCAGTAAACATTCCAACGGTTTCTGTCCCGTAGCTCGCCACACGCAGATCCTATTCTCCGGGCAGGATGTTTACCAGATATCGACGCGTCTCCACAGTACGTGATCGGCTAGCCCGAGGACCGTCATAAACACTAATATCTAGTTACCTAAAATCCTTCAACAGATACACAGTCTTTGTCCCAGTTACGGGAAGACAGGAGAGACCTATTTTTCCACGAACGACGCCTCCCACTAGCAACACTCCCTCAAGGGCGGCTAGCATCCTTTTCTAACTACCGATATGGAGATTGGCCAATTAGCAGCAGCGTCAATTTCCCTTACTTTCCGAACGTAGGATGTCCCCGACGAATCCGATGATCTCGTGTCCTTAGACACACCCCGTCATATTTTTCCTCTGGGGTATCACCGGTTCGGAAAGTCTCTCTCTCTTGCAGTCTCATCGACAAAAAAGGATTAACTCCTTACGGTCAGCGAATATTAACACAGAATCCGACTTAGATTTTTTGCGAGTGCGTAGGACTACCGTCCCGTTGCCCGCGGATTCGTTATTGAACCTAGGATCATTGTCATTAGTCTCTCGAGTATCTAATTACCACGGTTATTTGTCCGCTTCTATGGTAATCGTATTTGCACTAGTCAGTCTTCTCTATTGCATAACGACAACGTGTAACCCAAACGAAGATTCGTTTCACGCCCCTAACCCTAATTCTAATGTAAACCCGACGTATATATATATATATAAATAAATAAATAATTATAAATTAATATTACCTATTATTAATAATAATTTAATTATATATCTCAAGATAATAAAATATTTATAATTTATATTAATTTTTATATATAAATATTTAATTATATATAATGCATTTTTTTCAATTTAAAGTAAAAATATTTATATTTATATCTTAATTTTTTTATAAAATTAAATATATGTATAAAGATTTTAAAATTAATATATTTAAAATTAATAATTATATATTAATATATACTTATATACAAGATAATTCAATTTTTATCAATTTTATTAAAAAATTTCAATTTTTTATTAAAAAATTTTATTTTATTACGTTAAATATTTATAAATTATTTTAATTTAATTATCTAATTAAATTATTATTAATTAATTATAATAGCAATATTTATAATAGTATTGTTAATTTTTTATTTTTATATTTTAAAATATATATATAATATACGTATCCATTATGTATTTCCAATGTACGTACAGCAGATACTCACAGGAAAAACCAACGAGACTAATAATAAAATCAATGAATTAGAAAAAAAGAGCTATAGACAAATATCTTATAATATACCGTGGCATAATCTGCAATTTATTATAAAATAATTGATCCGAGCAGTATCAATTATAAAAGAAGATGGCTGAATATGATAGACACTGTCGAACACTAATCAAATATAATCATTTAGTTAATCTTTAAGATTTAAGTTAAGATACATCTTTGAGGAATCAATAAGTCTTTCGCTAATAGCCTAATAGATCTCTTGATAGATCAAACGAAGAAATACCTAACCGCGATTACAGCCAATTGGTACATATTATTCGATACATAATTAATATTTGTATCACGTACAGCGATGCAAGTGGTATTGAAGAAAATAGCCATTTTATGTTACAACTATAACGAGTAAATTTACTCGTTTAACTTGAGAGGAATTAAAAAGGTACCTGACTTTTAAATAAGCATTAAATAAGAAATTTAAATATCGCAGACGGTGATGTAGGTGTTATTCAAGAAAAGAGAACATTTTATTTTGTAATTAGCACGAGTAAATGAACGAATATCGATAATATAATATAATGATTAATATGAATTTTATCTGGCTGATTATTTAAATACCATAACATATTTCACAGTAACGTCATCGACTGCCGTTAGGCTCTTTTCCCTTTTTGTTCAAACTAATTGATAGTCGAAAACTAGTATCAAGGAGGTGTGAATTTAGTCTTAGTTTGTAGAAACTATTAAAATGATAAAAATGGATAGCGTATTAAATCGTCGAAGGCGCCAATTTACGATAAAAATTAAGAAATTGTTCAATTTTATTTTGTTATAATGGAAAACCCGTCCTTTGCTATGTCAAGAGATCGTTAACGTTTGATTGACATCTCGACACCTTGTCAAGATATATAAGGAACGCGGAAGTCGCGCGTGAGCTCTTTCGTGCCTGAAATTCCGGACAGTGAACATCCAAGAAGAATTTAAATATAAGGTAAATAAAAAAAAATATCAAATAACAACATTGTAACTAGTAATTTATAACGTCTAAGCCATTAATTTACAATACTTGAGAAATTAATTTATAATATTTAAGCTATTAATTTATAACATTTAAGCCATTAATATATAACATATAAGCAATTAATTTATAACGTCTAAACTATTAATTTATAACATTTGTTGAGATATGTATAATTTTCTGTGTTGGACTGGGTTAAATGTGTAGTAGAGATACTTGTATGTGAATATCAGCGTGTGGATGTATGTGTGTGCGCGGCGTCTCGAAAACAGATGAATGTAAACTGTTCAGTCCGTTAACAGTCGGGTATAGAAGAAAGTGGTGAGACGCGTGCAAGTGTGTATCGATGAATATATAAGAAATCGTCCATGAAATAAATATATTACTATTTTAAAATTAATCCTCAGTATAAATTTAGTGTTCTTATAACATTATTTCGACTTCAAAGATCCACAATTCTCAACAACATTTGTGCTATTAATTTATAACATTTAAGTTATTAATTTACAACATCTAAGCCATTAATTTACAACATTTGAACTGTTATTTTATACATTTAAGTTATTAATTTATAACATTTAGGCTATTAATTTACAACATCTTAGCCATTAATTTACAATATTTGAACTATTATTTTATACATTTAAGCCATTAATTTATAACATTTAAACTATTAATTTATAACATTTAAGCCATTAATTTATAACATTTAAGCTATTAATTTTCAACATCTAAGCCAATAATGTACAACATTTAAACTGTTATTTTATACATTTAAACTATTAATTTATAACATTTAAGCTATTCATTTATACCTTCTAAGCCATTAATTTATAACATTTAAGCCATTAATCTAAAACAATTACATCATTAATTCTTAACAGTTATACCAATAATTTATAACAACATTTTCCCATTAATTCAATATAATTATGCTCTTAATTTATAACAGTTGTACCCTTAATCGGAAGTAACTCTACATTCATTGATTTTAATCAATACCATAAATTCGTAGTGAGTGAATTAAAGATTTATTTTGCTTTATTTTATTAACGAAATCTATCTAGTCTTTGAAGTGCTATTTCATTTCCATATAGCATTATATTTTAACTCTGAATACAGTATTCAATTTCCAATTTCACTATTTCGTATATAATCTGTGGTAACACAGAGTGTCGATGTATGTGTCACGTAAAATAACAAAATAAAAAAGGAATTTGAGGTAAAAAAATAAAAAAAGAAAACTTTATTTTTTTTCCTACATCAATACACTTTACAATCTACTTCCGAAATCTAGGCGTGACTTTCTAAGACTGACTCTTATGATTTTACTTTCGATCGGATCCGATTACTTTCTTTTGTCATCCCTCAACATCCCCACCGTCCGTGCATTTGCTAGGCGTCCGCGATCGTTGCCACGTGCTCTTTCTTCTAGAACCTTCGGTGGAAGGACCGTTGGGATGTTGATGGTTCATTAGGCACTTCAGCGATATACATTGTCGCAGAGTGCCGCCACATCTTTATCTCTATCGTCAGTCCGTCGGATTTGAAGTATGCCGGTCGTGACACACGCGAAAAGTGACTGACCAAAAAAGAACTGAATGTTTTGACGACATTAAGAAACTGCAGCCTTGTATTTCAGCAATATCATACCAGCAATAACAAATTTTGAGAAATATCTTTATGTTCTATTCCTGTGGCGTACTTTGGATAACGCTAATCCCGGCGACACACTAAATTTTGAAATCCATACGACTGATTCTACAGAAGCGGGGATTCTACAGCAGCGATTTCGTTTGCACAGTTGTTCATTTAATTTGTGAATTGTAAGAAACCTCAAGTATGTCAGAGGACATAGTGATATTGCTACAAAAGCGACTAGACAAATAGAGAGCTACATGTGATTTTATCGTATTTTTTTAACCCTTTCGCTTCGGCAATCCAGTCCGCCGAAGTACTGTCACTGAACGGAAACGCGCGCCAGAAATACGCACAGTGTGCGTGGCTACTGTATATACGTTTTCCTAAGTCTTAAATAATAATAATTCTTGTAAGAACCGTATACGAAATATCGTTTCACTGTCAATGGATTTAGTAGATTTTTTAGCACGAAACAATATACGATTTTGATGTTGTTTCAAGAACGAGTAACTTAAAGAAGTGATTAATCCAGTATGTCAATAAAATCAAGGGAAAATGTTCTGTCGATAACGAAAAAATATACTAATGACCACAGATAGCATTTGTATATGCATCATTTTTGTCAAATTTTGTCTTCCAAACACAACTTTTTAATATTCCTATTTTATCTACTTTTGCTAAAATACATTAAACACATTTCAATACTAAACTAAAGATCTTTAAACTTAAAAATGACTTTTGCTTATTCCCATGTCACAAACAATTGGCTTTAATAATTATCGATCAATACTCTCTTATTCGTAAGCACATCAGCATATTCGATCCATGCAAATTCACGTAAAATGTTACTACTTCCTGCCTTTCGTTACATGTATCTTAATAAATTGTATCTTATTAAATCTTAATAAATATGAGTCTTAATAAAAAGAAGTTACTTTTTACGTAGACCAAACCTAGTTCTATTATCAAGCGCGTAAGCAGATAAGATGAAGATCAAATAGAGGCAAAGCTAAAAAATAACGACTATATATTTTCATGTTTCAGCGTTGAAAACTTATGTGGGTGAAACGCTAGAATTGACTGGAGTTCTTCGACAAGAAATGGGCACTTGTCTTTGCATAGACAGCAACAATGTGCCTCCGACAGTCAGCAAACGTTACTCTCTACAAGTTCACTGTATGTATTATTAAGCGCTTATCATAGAGTTATTATACAAATATATTTGCAATTATCATTCTTATATATTATACAAGGTGAATCAGAACACGTGGAAAATATGGCAGAGGTTGATTCTGAATACTGAAATAAGAAGAAAATTTTATATAACATAATATGCCTAATATGACCATACGTTCCGCTTATAGCTTATTTTGCGATGCTAAACATTACACAGATGAACGATTTCTTGGAAAATAGATAAATCGTGCTGGCCTTATTTCCGGACCAATACGCTCTTCGGATCCGAATCCGTTCGATTATTAAATACGGGGACGTTTAAAATCTCTTACTTATAAAACGTTAGTTGACGTGACGATCAAAATTTTCGACAAATTCGTGTAAGCTGTTCGAACAAGATGGACGATCTATGACGCGACGCATTCGCGTTTCCGTAGAAACTGGAACTGGTCGATTCGGGTAATTTCTCTAAAGATAGGTAAGAAAGTACTGTGACACAAAGCAAGCGTCTACTCGAAAACGTTTATACGAAATTTTCTTCTTATTTTAATGCGCTGAATCAGCCCCTGCTTGCCTGGAAGCCGTACTTTCCACATGTCTCGAACTCTATCATACCGATCCACTAGGTAAACAAAATAAAAGCCTGCCAAGCACTGTGGCGGCACGGGCCACGGAACTTTTCAACGGCTCCGGATGCAAAGCGCGACGCCGCCAAAGCGCAACACCGACGTGCCCAATGTACCATCGATATCTTCACACTCTTTCCGCCGAATTCTCGGAAGAGCATACACGTGCCAGCACTGGGCTACGATATCGATGGGCTACGAAGGGAAGAATCTGCGCGATCCGAAACAAAAGCACAGGCGGTCTGTCTTACGCCATTAAATGTGTAACTCCTCGGTATTATTTGCATAGCAACGCGTCGAATGATCTCTCGGTGTCTATCGTTATTTGTTAGTTGTTACCAGTTGTCTGTTAAGTGTAATTGTTAATTGTTAATTGTTAACTCTGATTGTTGATTAGTTCTAAATAAACTATTGTTCGTTAAAAACACCAAGAGTAGTTCCTTACGCACCTATCACCATACCACCTCAGCACGAACGCCGTATAGATTGTTTTCACCTGTTCGATTCGTGCTAGATTTGACTAAAATACTCATGCGAAGTTATTGAAAATATAAAATCCGAATTAACATCCAGTTTTCAACAACCTGTCTAAAGATACCGCTCACAAACAAGCTATCATTTCTTGAAACAAATATATAAGATTTATTTACGTTATCAATTTTGTCGTGTGTCGAAATACAGCCCACTCAAAACATTCTATGGACCAAACGAAAAAATTGTTGACATTGATTGTCAACAAGTCCTACAAACTAGGATCTTTCATATTTCTTTCGCTTTTGATAATTAGACACAACCTCCCGCTAGCCGATGAGTCATTCTGCTATATTTGGCTTATCCTTTGTTATTATACAAATTACTGCCATTGTTCACGGCTGATCTACTAATTCGTTTGGTGACTGGACACTACGTTAGATATTTTAATCAAATAAACTCATAATTGTATCGATGAAATACTTCCTATCAGTACAATATACGATCCAAAATTTAAACATCCTGCTTCAGGGCGACATATCCAGTGAATTAACGGCGCCTGAACAATCCCTTAAAACGGATAAATCTATAACTTTATTATCTAATTTCAACCTAATATCCACAAACTGATCAACATAATTTCACTATGCCCAAAAAGAATCGCCTTGCAAATGATATCGATATTTACGACATTTCTTTGCTATATTAATATAGTATTATTTGTTATAGATCCAGACCACCGACCTCGACCAGGGCTATCAAAATTCGCCTTCGTCATGGCCAATAACCAATATAATATTAACTACGATAGAAACTGTCATTGTTAATTTAACACTAGCTATCGCTGCTATAATACGAATAGCCTGTATACATATTAAATAAACTGTAATAAATAACTTATTATTTTTAAATACACCCTGTCTTATTTATCTACACCTTCCTTTGTCTTACGTCCACCTTGACCTACGCATTGTCATGTAAAATTCGTGATAAAAAAGGATTTTTGCAATCCACTAGCGATAAAAAGTTCGCGTACAAGGTAAATAGCGGGCAAAAGAACGGTATAAAGCATAAAGTGTAGAGTATAGTAGCATCGCAGAAAAAGAAAAATCAACAGCTTGCTCGGTCATTGCGCAGCAACAGATCGAGCAACGATACAAATGATCATGGAAGTGCGTTTCTGCTTCCCGGTCTGTTCGAACTATGACGATTTGTCTTTCTGATCTTTCCGACTCGACCGTTGCACCGTTCACTCGACCATCGACCATAAATTGTTTCGAATTTTCTAGAGAACGGACACTTGAAACTACGTGCTTGCGGTACATTCGATAGCCAGAACAGAGGGATCCTTCGTGAGCCTGTTTTCGTCCTGCGAGACGAGCAAATTATTAGAAATTTCCTGATGCAATTGTACGCGGTTTTATGCAACTTTGATTATACACGTGAACGATATTTGGCACAGAGGAGTAACATTTTCGGGGTAACATTTGCGCACTAATAGGTTCCCACGTAGCTAAAATAAAGCAAAAGTTGCGCGAAATTAACGGATGACAATTGAGAAATTTCTTGGGTGATCTACGTTTATTACGAAATGGTTGGATGCGAGAATCGATATCTGGTAGCATCTAAGTTGTCCGAGAGAGTTTCACGATAAAGGAACAGATCTCTGCCGATACTCTCTATCCGACTATCGTAGCAGATTTGCGTACTTTTGCAAGGTTCTCCAAATTAATACAAATTTCTAACTACCGTAACATCGAGATATTATACATCGTAAGGCAAAGTTAAGGAGAGTGGCGATGACCTCGGAAACGCGAAAAATATCTCAGAAGATAGAATTTTGGTGGCGCGAAGGACAAATGTTCGCGATGGTTTTTGCCAATAGCGATTCTGATTCTCCCTTGACGTGTCTGCTCGACGCCACTTCCGGCATCGTGACAACCACCGTAAGCCCTAGGACGCCCTTACAGCCTCCTTTACATCGCATATGCCCTTCTCGCTGTTGATGAAAATCCAATTTGTGAAATTAGACGTTTGCTCGCTTTGAGACAAAGTAAACCGCGTTTCTCACAGGTGTTCGGCAGATGGCGATGATGAGATATAGTGCAACAAAGTGAAATTTTACGCGCGTAAATCTAACAGGATTATAATGTAACAGAAGCACAACAAAGAGGAAACTTGTGATGAAAAAGGAAGAATATATTACCAGCGAAACTCTTTTGCTCCATTTTCTTTCGTAGAATTATATTTCACTTGCGAGTATTATAGCAGGTCTGCCTTTGATACAAAAATCATAAAAGGTTTACGTATCTGCACGTATATTTACGCTGTATGAACGACACTCGAGTATTACACGCATGCATTATCGACAAATCGATCCACGTTCGAGATAAGAGTTCCTCTTTGATACTTATGGTATAAATAACGAGAAATTATCAGGAAGTATGTTACAGTGAAACTGCTCGTACTTCGTTACTTTTACTCGCATGTATGACACCTACAACGATATTCTTTGTTGAATCAATAAATAAAAGCGCTCCCCAGCGTACGTACAAGACTAGATCTTGAAATATAAGAATCGACGTAACAATAAGACTAAAAAAGTTCGAAATGAAAATAATTCGCCGAAACGGCAAAAAGAAAATACCTGACACAAAAATAACGATACGGTAAATCAGCGTCCCGTTTTAATTTTCATCGATCAGTCGTCCAGCAAGCGATATGTGTCAAGCAGCAACGGAGACAAGGTAACAGAGACGAAATATTATCGAGTTAACGCACGCGAAGTGGTCGCAGGAATGGCTGACGGGTGCGAGAGTGTAATGCACTTACGTCACGCGAATTTCAGACGAAACAACTGGTGGTGTAACGAAAATTTAGCGTCGCAACCGAATGTGCTAAATATAAAATGGATGGCTGTTGACCGAAAGAAAAATGCTCGACGATACGGTGCCGCCGTTTGTTCTCTTACAAGATTGAACGTCCACGGTCGACCCATTTACCAGACCCTCCTCGTTACACGAAGAGACGAAATCACCAGTGCTATTTAATCGTGCGAATTATATCACGCGTATCTCGCGAATTATTACACGACAGTGATAATAAGGCAAATCTAATAAAATTTACTTCTCATTAAAAAGTCGTACCAAAACAATTATTTATTAATTGATTTATTTATTAATTCTTAAGAAGATACATATAAATAAGAAAAAATGGTAAAATTTGATTAGTATAATAAAAGTAATATATGCCTATGATCATTCTAAAATATAAAAAGTGAAATAGTCTTACGTTCATTGGTATATTTTAAGAACACATACATCTTTTAACGATAGTTGCAATGTAACATCATTTTTATATTACACGCAAGGTATGGCAAGTATTCCTGCTCTAAGGCACAATTTGAAATCAACAACATTCAGTTTAACAAATTATAACTTCTATTCGTTTTCCATCATGGAATAACGCGGTGGTGTCTTCCATATTGCACTGGACGTGCATTGTAATCTACTCCTATCTATATTTTCAAACATTTCAGTTAAATCTGGTGTGCACATTCTTCTATCAAAGAATTTATAGACTGCTTTCTTCGGAATTTATCGTTGCATTGCAAGTTCATTTTCGCGTATGTATGCTAAAATTGATAAAAATTCGAGTACTCCATGCATTATAATGTTTATTAACTCATTAAGTAAAACAACACTTACATTGCGCCTAATGTGGAATTGTACGCCTTGGTCTGGCTTCATCGTCCGATGTGTCGTCGTCAGGTTTACTGTGCAAAACAGAAGTGGACCTTACTGTTTGGAGCTATATTTTGGATAAAATATCGAATGAATAATAGCTTGTGTTTTTATAACAGAAGAATACTTTGATACTGTTTGTAATGTTACCTGCGATGTCATCATCTGAGTCTCCTTCTTTTGTTTCGCTAATAAGATTTTTTTTGCTTTTTCGACAGATCTTCATGCCAGTTTTTGAACAATGGCTTTTTCTGAAATTTTTTCTTTTTCAAAGGCCTCGATTCTCCTTCTTACGGGCACATTTTTCTTCATTTCATTTTGAATGTCCTGTTTCGTCATGTTTCTATTAGACATTTCCCTTTCACGGGATGGCTCATCTTCTGCGAATAATTCTTCGAACTCGGTGAGTCCAATAGCTTGATTCAGCTGCTGAACCTCCTCCTGCAGAGTTATTGGCGACCGTGATGTAAATTTAGGTTCATTATTTTTTCCTATACTACTAGCCAAGTTTTTATTAATTACTACCATTTCGTTTGATTTTATTGGTGATAAAGGTTCTACAATTGCGGTAGCGTCCATCATCTTCTGCGTATAAGTAGAATTGATGTCCATCGTGGAATTCATAAGAGGAGTAAATTTCTCAAGTGCATTCTCGCACATTGAAGGATCTTCAATATCATTTCTTGCTGATGGAATTACTGTATCATCAATAATATTAGAATATTTACCCTTCGTGTTTTCACTCCGTGAAAAAGTTCTCTTTATATTACTATCTCTTGTTGTCATTGAAGACTTTAATGGTTCAATCCTTTCTGGCTGTTTTGCATCTTCTTTTGAAATTGTTTCGCTTAAAACATTCTTTTTTGTTTTACTATGTTTTGTAGGACCTTTTGTGTTTTTTTCATCTGAACTACTTCTAGCACTTTCCTTTTTTTTAGGTCGGCCTCCACGTTTCCTCTAAAAATTTAGAATATATTTAACAACGTTATAGTAGTATTTATATACACAATGTACATACAATTGTATAAGCAATTAGATTTTGACGCATTAATTAACCGATATCAAACATTATTGGATACTACATATAAGGGTTAGTATTGATTAGTAACATAAGATATGGGGTAAGATTGAAAGTATTAAATTTCATCATAATATGACACAAACATTTACATTACTGTCATCATCAAGAGTTAGCCTTCGTAATTTTGTAACAAGTGACATTGACTGCTGCTTTTTAATATTAATTGCAGCTTTTATTGCAGCCTTTCTTTTTGTTCGGTCAATTGTTGTTTCCAGCACATCCCCAGTTTTTACATCTTTATTTTCTGTTTTATCATGTACTGCTGAATCTGTTACTGTATTGTCAGTATTGATAATATCATTTTCTGGGATAGTCTCTTTACGGCGATAACCTTTTTTCTTCAAAACCTTCGGCCTCTTTGTAGTTGAAGGGCCAGGGACTGATTGTGGTATTTCAGCAATTAAACCATGTAAATAATCCAGAGTGTCTTCAAGCTGGTTGTTAATATATTTTTTAACATCCAAGGAATAATTATGTATATTCGATATATCTTTGGTAATCATTTCTTTAATCTCCTTCTTTGATCGAGTATCCATATTTAAAATCTACGAATAAATGATATATATTTAATATATACATTAAACTATACTTTTTAATAATACATACCATAATTTAATATTATGGTTGAAATTATGACGTATATAGCAATTAATACATACACATGTGTTTAGTTCTATTAACTTAGAAGCACATGTAAATTAAGAAAAAATATATATATATGAAACAATAATAAAATAATGAAGTAACATTGAGAATAGAATCTAGTTTAATTACACATATATACCCTTTTAATAATTCCGTTCTTATAAATTTTATTAAATTTACAGTGAAGCTTACAATTACACTAATGCCAATGAATATTAACGTATGCGTTTATTATTACACTAAATAAAAATGAAAGTAATGCAATGAAAAATACAATATACCTTAATGAAAATAAAATAAATAAATAGCGAAGTATTTATTAATATTATTATATAGCATTATATTATATTATTATAATATTTATTAATATTTACTTACCTTTTACGTTTGCACAAAAACTATAAAATTTTAAATATAAAGAGAGATTTATAACAGAGATAAAGCAAGTCACAGAAATTAGTGTCTTTCAATGGCAAAAATGCGTTAAAGGAAGTGAAACGATAATCTCCGTCTCGCGTCACAAGCGGAACTGTGTCAGTTTTGCTCCTTGAAAGTACACGTAGCGGTACATGAGCTAGAGAACATTTCAAATCATGTTGTTGTTTTTTTGCTTCGGAGTATCAAGATCGTGAGGACATACATAATATATTAATAAATAAACTCCGGGCAAAACAATGTCGCCGTTACGTTACCATCGAACCGTCGAACCGTCGAACAAAGACGAATTTGAATTCTCCGACTCTCCCCCGATCTGTTTATACTATACCAGTTTAAACGGACGCAATCGTAAAGAGTTCACGAGAGTTATGGATCAGTATCTACGAGTATCTACCGTCTTTGCGAACATTATCTATAATTATTTATTTAATCATTTGAAAATATACTTGAAGGTTTCAACAACGAGCAATCTTGTCTAATAAATCTCACGATCAACCATCCTCTACACACAAGTCCTCTGCAAACATAACGACTTTTCAGTTCAATTTGAATCGTTGCGTTCAACGCCATCAGGGTGTCCTGCATAACGCGGGCATCCGACTAGGTGCTGATACCACATACAAGAACAAGTCGAATATGTGAAATAAAGCTTTTTAGCTTAAGGTCCCGTTTTGAAAAAAATACAGTTTGAACATGTTCGGTTGGCAATTGGCTTAATACACGCGTATGATAAATAATAAGATTTATTACATGATTTTACAAAATTTGTTAAAATTGATTAAGAAGTTACTTTCAAGAAGTAATATTTACATAATTGTAAATTGAACCCTATGTTTAGCAAAATTAGGCATTCTTAAGTATTTGTTATTGTAAATTACTATTATGCTTCGCCAAGTGTGATTGGCTATTTCTGGAACACAGCGTCCATCGATGTCTTCAATGAAAGAACATAAGTTTAATAACCTAACTTATCGACGAAATAAATCCCTGGCCCCCGGGTACCGTGTTAGGAAGCTTCCGTGGTAATTCTTTTAAAAGCAATTAACGAGTGATCTGTTCGCGAATTTTTGTATTGTATTATATATTATGTGGCATCATGATATCATAAGAAATACAAGTCATTATGATTTCTTCGTACTATTTCACAGATGGAGTGTGCAAATTTGACTTTACAATGAACAAAGTCAAACGTGACAATGACAAAATTGTATGTGGCAAAACTGGATACCTCAATGTTATACAGTGTGTCAAGAAAGTGTTTGTTGTCATCTTACGTCTTTGGGAGGTAATTCTACACCTTCGGATTTGCGAAGATCTGTTGAAAAAGAGGATCAAAAAGCAAAATTGACCTCGAGCATTCTATTGCACGTATTGCGTGTTTGTGCGCGTATTTATCCAGCGATGTATTGCAAAGAACAGTTTGTCCAATAGGGGTTTCACACGCAGCAGTGGGAAAAATAATACTCTCACCCTGAGAGAATTGACCGGCGAGGGCGCGGCAGAGGCCATGCAACTGCTGGCAACTCAGCGCCCCGGGGCAGCAAATCAGCCCGGCAGGGGAACCGGACTGTCTGGCACGGCGGCTCCGGCGACGAGGCGCGGTGTAACGTGGCCGCATATCGCTCCATTAGGGGGTGTATTGAGAGCGGAGGGGGTGTATCCCTCACACCAGTTCCCGGGCCCCTCTAGATCGCTGCCGGGACGGTCATCATGGAGGTTTTAGTCCGTTGGCGTCCGCCACTACCACGCCGCTTTTTCCCAGAAGCGACCTGGAGCCCTCCACGTTAATAAAAAAAAAAAAAAAAAGTGGGAAAAATAATACGCCAAAAAGGTGTACGTTATAAGGTTCGCCGTGTGCGAAATTATGTCGTTTGACGAATATTCGATGGTTAGCCGCTAAGAAAATTATAACGCAATCCTTGGAAATATCTTGTTTACGGATGAGAGCGATTCTTCCGATAGCAATGTTCTCGATCGTCAGACTGCAAAGATTTAGGCTTGTGAAAGTTCTCACATTATGATACAATGATACAGAGATTCAAGCAGGCTCGAGCAAGTTTGATTTATTCCACAGCTCGCTTTAACGTGTAGATAAAATCAATTTGAAAATGGAATAGATATCATATGTTCGCGAGCAGCCAGAAAACAACACTGACGTTATTTCGTATCGCATCTGACTTTAAAAACGAACATAAAATGAAAATAAACGGTTTTTCATACAAAAATGCATACTTGTTACGATGCATCGTGAGTAGCAGAGTAACGCATATGTTCGTGTATTACAGCATGAACGTATTAATGAATAAATAATATATATATATTACATTAAAATTTTTAATATTTTTATAATTTAATAATAATAATAATTACTATATTTATATAAGTATTATAAATAAAATATTTATAATAATATTATTAATATCTTTTTATTAGAACTAAAAATATAATTTAAAAATTTTTAATATTTTTATAATTTAATAATTATATTTATTCAAATATTATAAATAAAATATTTATAGTAATATTATTAATATTTTTTTATTAATATTAAAAATACAATCTTAAAATTTTTAATATTTTTAATTTTATAATATCATTAATATTTTTTATTTATATTAATATATAATTGAAATTTTTGATATTTTATAATTTAATATATATATATCATAAATAAAAAATTATTAAATTATATATTATACAATTTATATTATAGTAATTTCCATTTTTTCAAAATAAAAAAATTGTATATTAAACAATTTAAAAATAAAGGGTAGAATATTTAAGTATTAATATTTTATAATTTAATTTCATAGATAATTAAATATTCATAGTAATATTATTATTTTTTATTAATATTTTAAAATATTATATATATATATATATATATGTCGGGTTTACATTAGAATTAGGGTTAGGGGCGTGAAAGGAATCTTCGTTTGGGTTACACGTTGTCGTTATGCAATAGAGAAGACATTGACTAGTGCAAATACGATTATTACAGAACCGGACAAGTAACCGTGGTAGTTAGGTACTCGAAAAACTAATGACAATGATCCTAGGTTCAATAACGAATCCGCGGTCGACGGGATGATAGATGAACGTACTCACAAAATCAAAGTCGGACGCGCAATATTCACTGATCGTAAAGAGTTACTCCTTTCATCAATGAGATCGCGAGCGAGAATGCCTTTCCCGTCCCGATGATGCCACAGAGGAAAACTATAATGGGGTGTGTCTAAGGATACGAGATCATCGGGTTCGTCGAGAAAAGCCTTTGTTCAGAAAGTAAGGGAAATTGGCGTTGCTACTAATTGGTCAATCTCCATATCGGTGGTTAGAAAAAGATGATAGCCGCCCTCGAGGGAAAGTTGCTAGTGGGAGACGCCGCTCGTTGAAAAATATGTCTCCCCTATCTTCCCGTAGTTGGGACAAAGACTGTTTGTCTGTTTGAAGGACTTTAGTTAACTAAACCTTAAGATTTATAACGGGCCCTCGGGCTAGCCGAACATGTACTGCGGAGACGCATCGACATCTGGCAATCATCTTACTTGAAGAATAGGGTCTGCGTGTGGCGAGCCACGGGACAGAAACCGTTGGAATGTTTACTGTCGCGTGTCGCCACGAATATTTCTTTTAAGGAGAGCTATAGAATTACTCCATACCTTTGTTAAACAAAGCGTTCATCCCGTAACCGCGGCTACGTTCGGCGACTGACTGTGGCCTCGAGCCCAAGCTCATTATCACAACTCTCGAACAATTACAATCGGATTGAATAACTACAATTGTTCAATTACAGACTCCGGTGTTCTTTCATCTCCGACATATATATATTTTTTACATTTGTAGTTGCGCACAGATTTTATTAAAGAAAAGTGTTAACAATGTGTTTTCATGATTTATTTCTCGCGACTGACTTCCATTAATCCCTAATATTCCTGTCGCTATACGCGTGTAAATCTAACATGGCTGCTCATAAATGTCATCAGTAAAGTTATAGTGACGGGTCTTTAGTTTTGTTTAATATCGAAGTAATTTTCCGTCTGCCGCTCGTTTTTCCTTATTCTACCGCAATTAGAACATTTATTTATTAATATTGCTGTAAAGTGACAAAAGTATTGTTCGTGTGAATATACGTATATATATATATATATATATATTTATGTTGTGTGTCATTTTAATATGGCTAATGTTTTGTAATTCTTCGATTGCGTTATTTATTGTCTTGAGTAGTTTATTTTATAGAGTATTCGATAATATAAAACATACGCGCACACATACACACATATATATATATATATATATATATATATATATATATACGTATTCATATGCATATTTCTCCTGGCAGTGTAGTATTCATACGAAATGAGATGTCAATTATTTATTTATCCTTTACCGGAATGTAGGCTAGTTTTAAGTATGTATCTTAGATTATCGATTTGAATCAATAATGTAGAATGCGCATACATTAATAGTAGTTTAGTTTAGAATATAATTTATATATTTATATATAGACATGCATGTTCCGTAATATAGTTCTTATTTTATAATTCTTTACCGGAATGTAGGCTAGTTTTAAGTATGTATCTTAGATTATCGGTTTGATAGAATTCGCACACATATATATATTTCTGACAATGTAACCTTCATTTCTTTAATAATACAATATTGTATGTTTTATGTATTCGTTAAACTATTAGTTTTTGACTTCATGTATACTTATATTTCATAAATTGATAATATTGTATTTATTGCATAGTATTGGAAGCACTGTCTCTAATATTTACTAGGTTATTACATGTTCGGCATATATGTTTATACTTATATGTAACTCTCCAAATTGATTGATTGAAATATATTTATATATATATATATATTCCTGGCGTTTCAATTATTTTCCCCTTTTGTAGTTATTCTTATTTCCTGGTTCATTTAGAATTGTGTGTATATGTATTTTGTTTATTGGTTGGATCTGTTAATCGCCCTCGTTTTGTTAATCCTTCCTTTCGTTTCGTAGTGCCGTGTGTTCCTTTGTGCATTCAAATCCTTATTCGCGTGTTTTGTATAGAATGGTTTTCTTGTTCTTGTTACGGCGCGTGCGGAGCGCGGGACGTGACATCCCCGCCCTTGGAGTTCAAATTTCCAAAGGAAATTTGACTGATGGTATCTCTGAGTTCGCTCAAGGCGGACGTAGATGTCGTTGGTAGTTGAGTGACTACCGGTGTTATCGATATCCCTTGAGGTTGTGCAGTTTGATCATCGATATTTCGTCTTCTTTTGAGGTATAGTAGCGGGTGGGTGACTGAGCCGCATATTGCTCCTAATAGGGCGATTCCGCATTCGTAAGTTTCACGTAACTGGTATCCGTGTGCGGCTATATATCTTATTGTCTTGATTAGTTTAAATATTGCGAGTATTCCAAATATTGCTGCACTGACAGTTCCAAATTCCATAAAACCAGTCCATAAGCTTGATACGGTATTTTTCGCTATTGTCGTTAATGTGTTTTGTCCATCATTCCCAGGATGTTTACTGTTCCAGGGACGATTGTTTTTCCTGTTGCTCCTCTGGCCAATGCGTTCAAGCCTGCAGATTTTCTGCCGGGAACATGACGTGGTCCCGTAGTGCATCGAGGTCTTTTGGGTATACATTCCGCTCGTGGCCAACGACGATGGTGCTGAATATCGCCACGTTTGGCGCACGTCCGGGCGGAGTTCCTGTGGTGCGATTCCTTTGCCAAACGGGTAGTTCCGAGTAGCATTTTGTTGTATGTCGTACCTTTACTTGTACCGGAATGCATTTGACTATATGGACCGCTTCTCCTGCGATCAAAGCCATGTGTCCTGGGTTTTGGTTATGATGTATGCAAATTCGTCGGGCGGTAAGTTTGCCAAGCTTAAAGCGTTCTCTATTAGTTTCTTCTGTGTGGTGTATCTTTGTGTCAGTGTATCATGGTATAATGTTTTCATTTCTCGAGTTTATCAGAAATAGGAATAACCTTTTATAGAAAAAGAAAATTTTATATTTATATATATTTGTTAAGGAAATTCGAGGATATGGGAATACAAATTATTGCCTACATTTCCCACACAACAGTTATACATCTATATTACTCTCTGAAGAACGTCTTGCACGCACGCTGGTCGCCAACCGACTATCCTAGATTCTTCTAACATCTGGCAACAGTCTTTTGTCACCACTAAGACCTTGACGCCCTCTGGCCCTTACACACACACTCTCATGTACAGTGTAAATGTATCACTTCCCTAACAATGTTATATTTTTTTTCTTTCCTTTTTTCTTCTTCCCCTTTTTCTTTTTTTTTTGTTTTTTTTATTGTTAAAACCTTTGTTTTATTTTAGGTTTTACGTACTTGTTATCAGTGAAAATAAATATTATGAATACTACTTGGATTGTAATTATATACATATATGCGTACGTATTGGTAAGTAGTATAAATGAGATTTGTTTTATTGTTATAAATATATAAGTATATATCATCAATAGGAATAAATATCACAAATGTACCTTGTTTTCGAGTATATATACATATATGCGCGTGCAATGGTAAATATGACGGCTTATTTTTATGAGTCACTTGCATTATCAATGGAAGTGAATGTTATAAATATCGCCTACTTTACAACATGCGTGTATATATATATAGTGATGAACATAAGTGAAAATTATATGCATAGTTATAAATGTTGTTTGTTTACAGGTGGATAGCATCAGTGTTTGGTTTCGTGAGTGGCGTACAAATACTTTGCAGTTCCACTGTGTGGATTGCTATTCATGTTTTTCCATCCGTCGTTCAGAAAATGGTTGATGAGTTCGCCACCAGTTCTGTACACACATATAAAAATAGTTAATGTATATATGTAGTATCGTGAGTGAGAGGCCTGGGAGTTGGCGGGTGAACCGCGTGGAATGTCGCGAGAGCCGAGGCGTTTGTTTTTGATCGCGTAGTTTTGGAAGGAGGAGACCTACGTGATCTTGGCCACGAGCGGTTGCCAAGGGACGGGAGAAAAGGAATCAACAAACGGAGTTTGCGAGTGGCGTTGCCGAGAGAGTGTTGATTGCATTTTGTGAAAGTCGAGTCGTTATCTGATTATTTAGTTGTGCTGTTTTCTGTACGTTTGGTGTGAATAGTTCAGGTTGAACAACAATCGTCTTTTTCTGTCCGATTAACATCTGTATCACCCATTCCTTGTAAATATATTATATCACGATATTACATTTTTGGGGGCTCGTCCGGGATTGGACAAGACAGAAAACGAAACGGTTTAACAGAGCTATTCCAGCTAGTTGTGAATTTACCGGTACGCGGTGCGATAAAAGACGATATCGTTGACTGTTTAAGTTTGTGTAGTGTGAAAAATGGCAAACGTTGGGGACGAACGATTGTCGGGTGAAGAGGGTTCGACGCTGGAGGAGCTGAGGAGTAAGCTCGCGCGAATGAACCTCCCTATATCTGGTGCGAGGTCAGTGCTGATTGCAAGGCTGAATCGGGCGTGTAGGTCTGGACAATCGTATCCTAAGGGATCGACGGGCGGTGAAGAGCTAACCGGTCAACGAGATTTAGGAAATGTACAGAGAGCTGAGCGTGATTGTAACGAAGATGAAAATTTTGAGAAAATGAATACGAAGGAGTTGAAGGAGCGCCTCGCTAGTTTGGGTTTAAAAACGACGGGAAGAAAAGTAGAATTACGCGCACGGCTACAAGCGGCCATGGATGGTAATGACATATCGTCGGAAGAAGAAAGCGATGACGAAAGTGAGTATGAAGATGACAAAAAAAAACGCAAGAGGATACAAGAGAGGTACGCGAAGGGTGTATCAGGACCGTGATGAATATTGTCGAAGGGCATGTGTTGGTTCGACACTGAGTTTTAGAGACGTCGAAGATGCATTAGAGTCGTTTAGTGGCAACAAAGGTGAAAATGTCGAACGATGGTTCGAGTCGTTCGAGGAAGTCGCTGATTCGTGCATGTGGTCGGATGGGCAGAAGGCAGTCTACGCGAGGAAGCTGCTGAAGGGATCAGCGAAAATATTTGCGAGCTTCGAGTGTCATGCCAGGACTTGGCATGAGTTGAAGAGGGGGCTAGTGAAAGAATTTTCGAGGAAAGTCAACAGTAGGCAAGTACATCAGAAACTTGAAGAAACAAAAAAGGAGAGTGATGAAGCATGTTTGGCTTACATGTACCGCATGCTCGAAATAGCCAACCATGTGGACATAGAGGAGGAAGCAAAGGTGGAACACATCGTGGATGGAATAATAGACGACGAGAACAATAAGGCTATATTGTACGGCGCTACATCAATCAAAGAGTTGAGGAAGAGGTTAGTGATGTACGAAGAGCAGAAGAGTCGCAGAATAAAGTCGATTGTGAAGCCGGCTAAAACCCAGAAGAACGGGAAGCCCAGTCAATCTGTAGATGCAATGAAGAAAAGAAGATGCTTCATTTGCGGTAGTGAGGATCATCTAAGTGTTAAGTGTCCGGAGAGGGGAGAAGGTGTTAGGTGTTCCGAGTGCAGCGGATTTGGACATATTGCAGCGAGGTGTACGGCACGACCGAAAGAGACTTGCGTAGTGTCAAGATCCGAAAAGGGGAAGTATGTGAAGGAAGTGGCGATAGATGATTGTAGGTTTGTGGCACTAGTGGATACGGGTAGTGATCTCACGTTCATTCGATCAGACGAGTATGCGAGGTTAGGGTCACCACCCCTAGGTAAATGCACGCTTAAGTTCGACGGTGTTGGTTCCGCTGGCAATGAGACCTGGGGTGAATTCACCAAGGTAATGACGGTTGATGGGTGTAAACTGCCAATCACTTTGCACGTTGTTTCAAACAAAATATTGACGAAGCACGGCCTGTTGTTAGGCACTGATTTTCTGGATCAGGTAGAGTTACGGGTTAAACGAGGCGAAGTGACTTTCTTGCGGCTTGACGAACAGACTAACAAAGACGTGCCGGATGTGTTTAGAGTTAACGTGGTAGAACAGACCGACGAAACAGACCTAACACACGTACGGGAACCGCATTATCGTGAAGCGATTCGCGATATCGTTAGGGGGTATAGGCCGGAGAAAAAGCGGGACGTTGGGATAACGGCAAAAATCGTTTTAAAGAGTGACAAACCTGTGGTTCGAAGGCCGCGAAGATTGGCGCCTTCGGAGAAAAAAGAGGTGGACGAGTTGATGGAATTATGGACAAATGAAGGCACAATAAAACCGTCAAACTCAGAATATGCAAGTCCCATAGTTGTAGTTAGAAAGAAAGATGGTTCTATCAGAGTCTGTGTTGATTTTCGCGAGCTTAATGAACTTATTGAGTGTCCACATTTCCCATTGCCTTTAATTGATGATATTTTAGATGCATTGCAAGGTACTCAGTTTTTCACAACGTTGGATTTAAAGAATGGTTTTTTTCACGTGTGTTTAGACAAAGACAGCCGAAAATATACATCTTTCGTTACGCCATCGGGGCAATATGAATTTTTGAAGTTGCCGTTTGGTTTAAAGATTTCACCCATTGTGTTTCAGAAGTATATTTCGATGATCTTTAAGGAACTAGTAGGTAAAGGTATTGTTATCGTGTATATGGATGACATTATTATTCTTGCAAAGAATTTAGAGGAGGCGTGGGAACGTTTGCAAATGGTCATAGAGTTAGCTGAGCAGTATGGGCTAATTATAAACTGGGGAAAATGTCGTTTTCTGCAGCAGGAAATTGAATATTTGGGGTATATAGTCTCAAAAAATACCATAAGGCCGTCTACACATAAAACTAGGGCAGTAGCAAACTTTCCCAAGCCAACATCTGTTAAAAAGGTTCAGAGTTTTTTGGGACTTACGGGGTACTTTCGAAAATTTATTAGGGGATACGCGAAGATTGCTAAGCCTTTCACGGATTTGTTGAAAAAGGAGGTAAAATTTCAGTTCGGCGATCGAGAAGTAGAGGCCTTTGAAATCTTGAAAACAGCGCTTGTCAACGAACCAGTGTTAAAGTTGTATAGAATGGGCGCGGAGACTGAGTTGCATACAGACGCGTCCGCAGAGGGTTACGGAGCAATTTTAATGCAACTAGATCTGGACGATGGAAAATTCCATCCGGTCTACTTTGCCAGCGGAAAAACAACTCCCGCCGAGGCAAAGTGCACCAGTTACGAACTGGAAGTACTAGCAATTGTAAAAGCGTTGAACAAGTTTAGAATATATCTGTTAGGTATGCCGTTTACTATCGTCACGGATTGCCAAGCGTTTGATATGACAATGAAAAAGAAAGATTTGTGTGCGCGTGTAGCCAGATGGGCCTTGTTACTAGACGAGTTTAAGTATCAGGTGTGTCATAGGCCAGGTAAAAGCATGCAGCATGTGGATGCTCTGAGTAGAAACCCCCTGCCGAGCACTATGTATGTAACGGAAAGTGAAGACGGGCTGATTGCACGGTTGAGAAGTGCACAGAACAAGGACGTTGAAGTCCGTAGGATTTTAGACGCCGCAACGTGCAATCAGGTCGATGGGTATGTAATAAGGAACAATATTTTGTATAAAGAGTGTAAGGATGATGTGTTAATAGTAGTACCGAAGGCTATGCAGGTTCAGGTAGTCAGGCAGGCGCACGAGCGTGGGCATTTTGGGGTCACCAAAACAGAAGCTATAGTCAAGAAGGACTTTTGGTTTAAGGGGCTACGTGAAAAGGTCGAGCATGTGGTATCTAACTGTCTCGATTGTATCCTAGCCGAACGAAAATTGGGCAAGCAAGAGGGATATCTAAATCCGTTAAACAAAGGTGACACACCGTTAGACACTTACCATATTGACCATGCGGGCCCTATGACAGCTACAAAGAAAAGATACGCACACATCTTTGTAGTAGTGGATGCGTTCACGAAGTTTACGTGGCTTTATCCTACTAGATCTACTGATACCGCGGATGTTATCGATCGACTGAAGAAGCAAGCGGCTGTTTTTGGGAACCCACGACGAATTATCTCTGATCGGGGAACAGCGTTCACATCCAACGCGTTCCAAGAGTATTGCGAAGAAGAAAATATAAAGCATTTATTAGTCACGACGGGGGCGCCGAGGGGGAACGGGCAGGTAGAGAGGGTAAACAGGACACTCATACCTTTACTAAGTGAACTGACTGCCCCTAAACCCGATGATTGGTATAAACATGTCGACCAAGTACAGATATACCTGAATTTTACATTAAACAGGAGCACGGGAAAAACTCCTTTCCAGCTACTTGTCGGGGTCGAGATGCAAACTAAAGAAGACCCACAGATCCGAAAATTGGTTGAAGAAGAATGGGTGGTGGAATTCGAAGAGCAACGTCGTGAACTGCGTGAGGACGCGAAAAAGAAAATTGCTGCTACTCAAGAGGAAAATCGGAGGCACTACAACAAAAGAAGAAAAGGTGCGAAACAGTACCTAAGTGGAGAGTTGGTGGCCATAAAGAGAACGCAGTTTGGCCCAGGATTAAAACTGGGAGGAAGATTTTTGGGTCCGTACCGGATAGTGCGAGCAATGCGGAATGATCGCTACATTGTGGAGAAGGTAGGAGAGCATGAGGAGCCAAAACGGTCATCAACTACTGCTGATTTTATGAAACCTTGGGTCATAAACGCCGAAAGTGACGCATCTGATGACAGAGAGATAGAAGGCAACATCTGAGGGCAGATGTTATTGCAGGATGGCAGAGTGTAGTATCGTGAGTGAGAGGCCTGGGAGTTGGCGGGTGAACCGCGTGGAATGTCGCGAGAGCCGAGGCGATTGTTTTTGATCGCGTAGTTTTGGAAAGAGGAGACCTACGTGATCTTGGCCACGAGCGGTTGCCAAGGGACGGGAGAAAAGGAATCAACAAACGGAGTTTGCGAGTGGCGTTGCCGAGAGAGTGTTGATTGCATTTTGTGAAAGTCGAGTCGTTATCTAATTATTTAGTTGTGCTGTTTTCTGTACGTTTGGTGTGAATAGTTCAGGTTGAACAACAATCGTCTTTTTCTGTCCGATTAACATCTGTATCATCCATTCCTTGTAAATATATTATATCACGATATTACATATATATACTATTTATTTATTTTTTTATATATATAATTTTCGTTTGGATCTGTTCCTTTGTACGAATACTGTATCCCTGTATATAATATAATATGTATAATATGTTATAATTATGTTAGTTGTTATTTATTATATATAGTTTCCTTAACTCTCTCCCCCTTTTTCTTGTTTTTTTTTTTTTTTTTATTAGTACCTAACATTGCTATTATGATGCTGTATTGTATTGCATTGGCTGTTATTTGTATGTGCGCGCGACGAATTTTTCAACATGGTCGCTCGCGTGTCTCTTTGGTATGGCGTTGGTTTAATGTCAACAGTAACGTGTTGTTGAAATAACTAATTAATTGTTAATCACTATAATTTTATTTAGAAGTGTTTTGTAATATTGTTTTGTGTTTCATGATATTGTGTGTGTCAATACCGTGTGCTACTTTAATGCGATAGCGTGGATTGTATTGTTACCGAATTTCAATAGTCATTGTTTCGATTATACGTGACTTGCATTTATGTAAGTCTCGTTTAATTTAGTTAATGTTTTGTGTATTGTGTTACCAGTTATTTCGTGTAGCATAACTTTATTCCTTTGCACCGAGTTCAGTCATGTCTTGTCGTTAATATTTAGTTAGTCTATCTTGATTAATATATATATTTAACAAATATTTAAGAAACAATGGCGAGTGTAGTGGAATCGTTGGACGAAGAAATGGTTTTGACATTGTCGGAAAAGCTTAAAGCATGGGATGCGAACTTTCGCGATATGAGTGCAAAACTCGCCGAATTACAAAGCGGCTTATTCGAACTTAAAACAAAACAAGAACCTAAAACACCCGTATCGCCGCCGACAACGCAACAAGAGACGGTCCAGCCGAGTGGACATACCCAGCCAATTAAGCTAAAAGATGCGATCGAATCGGTGCCAGTGTTTGACGGATATCGACCATCGGTATTCCACTTTTTAAGAGCTTGTGAGCGCGCGCGAAATATGATTCCCAGATATCAAGAACCTCAATTGGTAAAATTGTTAGTAAATAAGCTCCGTGGACACGCGCTCCTCGCCATCGAAGACACAGAATTAATGAGTCTAAACGATTTCGGAAACAAATTAAAGGATCTATTCGGCCCAAAGAAATTTCTTAACGAATATAAAGGGGAATTAGGAACGATATTTCAACGACCCGGGGAAGACATATTACATTATATGGATCGCGTTAGAAATCTTAGATTGGCAATAATGGACGGAGAAAGAGGCGACTACGGCATCATATCCCCCGATATCCAAGATACTATAGATTGGGAAACGAAAGAAGCTTTCGTTAAAGGACTTCCGAACGAGGTATATGTGCGAGTAAAAATAGCAGGGTACCATACTTTAGAAGATGCGTATCGTCAAGCCGTCAAAGCAACACACGAATTGAAACAAATAACCGATAGAACGCGACCCCAACGACCGACACCCTCGAACTATTACAGACGCGACAACGCACATCCTTCGAACACTAACAACAATATCAGGAACAACCGCCAAGATCGAAGATCGCTACCTCCATCGCAGAATTTTTTGAATTCTACAAGACAAAATATCACGTGTAACTATTGCAAAAAACCCGGGCATCTAGTGAAAGACTGTTACAAATTTAAAGCCCGAGTAGATGCCGGATTAATCGTACCCTATGCTTCGAGACCATCGGGAAACCAAACACGTCCTTCGGGAGAATGGGGCGAGCCACGAAGGAACGATACGCCGAATCGCCCAAGAGTACAGGCGGCAACCAGGCGACCGGCGCCGACGGCAACAAACACAACAAGGACAGCCACCCCCGCGAGATCGACTCCACCACCCATAACGAGAGACAGAGCGAACGCAATGCCGACCATAAGATCGAACGAACAACCACTAAATATTGTGGGGGAGTCATCCCACAACCAAACGAGGTCACAGACAGAGAATCCAGAATCTCAAGACAAAAGGAAAAGAGTGAAGCACAAGCAACCGGCGAAGGAAAATCATCAGGAGTTGAATTCAGATTCGGAAGGCGACCTCTCCGAATTATTTCAATAAAATTTAACGATTCCCCAACGACCCCAACTGCACGAATAGTTTCCCCAGATCTAAAGACTAAGACGAGTTTATTATTAGACTCTGGATCGGAAATCAACATTATCAAGAAACCTGCTATACTCGATTCAGCCATCATCGACGAAAAGGAATCAATCGAAGTGCGAGGAATTACGGCAACGAGCCTGGTCTTCTTAGGGCAGACGGTAATACAGGTTGCGGGCCATCCGGTTGTTTTTCATGTAGTCGATGATTCATTGCTAATCGATCAAGACGGAATCCTAGGATCCGAATTTTTTGCAGGTTGTAAGGCTCGTTTAGATTATGAGGGAAAACATATCAGATGGGGAAATATTTATATTCCCTTCGATACTAAAGAAAAAATAATTATACCGAAGCGAAGTTCAATAACGTGTTCGATTAATATCGCTAATCCAGAGATAAAAGAGGGATTTATTCCAAGAATCGAGCCGAACAAGGGAATCTATGTTGGTAATGCAGTTGTGAGGAATCATAAAGGAAAAGGTTACATAAGAGTAATAAATACTACTTCGAGAGATTACGTATTTACAACACCAACGATGGTAATTAAAGAATTTGAAAATCCCCCCCCCCCGCCCCCCGCTTCCTAGGACAGCGTGCAATACAGTTCTAAGATCGGAGGAAAGTAGATACGATAAAATAAATGAGTTACTACGACTCGAACATTTGAACGAAGAAGAAAAGGAAAATGCTAGAAAATTGATTCGTAATAATCAAGATAGGTTTCATATTCCAGGAGATACATTGGAAGCAACCGAAGTTCTGGAACATAGGATAATTACAACGGATAATATACCCATCAATACTAAACAGTATCGATATCCACCAATACATCGAGAAGAAATAAATCGACAGGTCCAAGAACTACTAGATACGGGCGTAGTGGAACCATCAATATCTCCATATAACTCCCCGTTATGGATTGTGCCCAAAAACCCGATTCGCAAGGAAATAAGCGCTGGAGATTAGTCATCGATTATAGAAAATTGAACGATAAAACGATTGGCGATGCCTTCCCACTACCCAACATTACAGAAATATTGGATCAATTAGGAAGTGCAAAATATTTTTCCACGTTTGACTTGGCATCGGGCTTTCACCAGATCTGTATGTCACAGGAAGATGCCCACAAAACTGCATTTTCGACACCATACGGGCATTTTCAATTCAAAAGAATGCCCTTTGGATTAAAAGATGCCCCAGCAACATTTCAACGTTTGATGAATTCAATATTATCTGGTCTGCAAGGAATAGAACTATTCGTCTATCTGGATGACATAGCGATTTATTCCACGTCTCTCCAAGAACACGAAATTAAATTTAATAAATTAATGGAAAGACTGAGGAAAGCTAAATTACGATTACAACCTGATAAGTGCGAATTTTTACGACACGAGGTGAATTATTTAGGACATATAATTAGTGAGGATGGCGTGAAACCCGACCCAAAGAAAGTCGAAGCCGTATCAAAATTTCCACGACCAAAGAGGGCGAAAAATATCAAACAATTTCTGGGACTAGCAGGATATTACAGAAGATTTATACCCCGATTTCCCCAAGGTCGCGAAACCATTGACACAACTATTAAAGAAAGACACTCCCTTTAAATGGACAGAAAATCAAGAAAACGCATTCAATAATTTAAAGACAGCGTTAGTGACGAAACCCATCCTGCAATATCCAGACTTTTCTAAACCCTTTAACCTTACTACAGACGCATCAGGATATGCAATAAGCGGTGTACTGAGTCAAGGGCCAATCGGAAAGGATTTGCCGATTGCGTATGCCTCAAGGCTATTAAATCCCGCCGAACAAAACTACTCTACCATAGAAAAGGAGTGTCTGGCAATTGTTTACAGCGCAATGCACTTCCGACCGTATCTTTACGGAAGAAAGTTTACCATCGTAACCGATCATAAACCTTTAGTGTGGATGCATTCTATCAAAGATCCTACTTCAAGAATTTGGAAATGGAAATTAAAGTTATCGGACTTCGAATTTGATATTGTATACAAAGAAGGCAGGGCGAACGCAAACGCAGACGCATTATCTAGGAACCCTCCGGAAGTTTGTTTACCAATCAGAAAGAGAGAGGAAGTCTCACCGATTCGCTATCCTGTCTCAAAAAGATTCGAAATAGATACGTCAACCGAAGACTCTCCCGTATTCGAAGCTAAACCACACGTCTTGCCTCAATCCAGTGATTCTAAAAATCAAGGAAAGGGTTTTACCCGAAAACATTTTACAATAGAAGAAACCCCCATAAAATATTTAGACCATGCATTAGCAGAAATCGATGTAAGTACAGATAGAGAAATAACCAATCGAGAAAAAGAAGGCACGGATACAACAAGCGAAAAAGAGACCTCCACTGTAATTCCAGAACTAATTCAACAACGAGAAAAGGACACGAGACCTACGATAATTGCGGAACTAAGAATTTCAGAAACCCGAGACTCAATTGCGAGAGTAAATGACCATAAAGTAGTATTTATAGATATACATGGCAATCCGATAGATAAAGGAGCCTTAGAAATGAAGGAAACGGGAAAATTACCTCGTTATGAAGATTTAATGTTAGAAAAAGCAAGATTGAATTACGATTCTGGAAAATACATTGTATTCCTACCGATAAAGGAAAATAGAAATATTCCAATAACACCAGAAAATTTATTAAACTCGCTAAGATCTCTATTAGACGCAATAAATGAAAAACAGTTAACTTCGTTCAGCATTAGCAAAGGAAACTTGGAGGAAATACCCTGGCGATATACAATCAGAAAATTAAAGGAAATATTTATGGAAAAAACCTTAACCATCACCATTTGCACTGGGGAAGTAATTACCCCATCTGTGGAAGCGCGGAACAACATAATACGAGAAAAACATGAATCAAGCGTAGCAGGACACAAAGGAATAACAAAAACTTATCAAAGAATACGACAACATTACTATTGGGAAAATATGAAAAAGGAAATTCAAGATTACGTAATAACATGTAAGGAATGCCAATTGAAGAAACTCACAAGAATAAAAGCAAAGCAACCAATGGTACTTACAGACACACCAGGTAAAGCGTTCGATAAGGTTAGTATGGATATTATAGGTCCATTACCAAAAACCCAAAAGGGAAACGAATATATATCAACTATCCAAGACTTATTAACAAAATACTCAATTGGGATTCCACTAGGAGGAATCTCTTCAGCGGAGATAGCGGACGTTTTTGTAAAGCGATTTATTTGTCGTTTCGGGTCACCGAGAGCTATTCTCACTGATCAAGGAACGAACTTTACATCCTCACTAATGAAGAAAGTAGCAAAGAGATTCCGCATCAAACAATATACCACGACGGCATATCATCCACAAAGTAACGGTTCAATCGAAAGATCTCACCACGTGCTGATAGAATATCTCAAATTATACATTGAAAATTCCAAAAATTGGGACGAATGGGTAGAATTAGCTATGTTTTCCTATAATACCTCTGTACACGAAGGAACGAAATTCTCCCCGCACGAATTAGTTTTTGGACATCTAGCCAGAGAACCTACTGGTGAAGTAATAATCGAAGAGAACATGGAACCAACTTACGCAGAATATCTCGAAGATCTGTTCGATAAAATTAACACCGTACAACGAATGGCAAGAGAAAATTTGATAAAATCCAAACTAAGATCAAAAGAATATTACGACCGACGAATCAACCCCCAAGATTTTAAAGTAGGAGATTCGATATATTTACTAAAAGAACCCAGTAAAGGAAAATTCTCCGATCAATATACTGGACCATACAAAGTGCTAGAAATCTTGCAGAACCAAAACGTCAAGATCGAAGTAAAAGGGATTCCGCGAACGGTGCATTTAAACAAGTTAAAACTAGCGCATAATCGAAATAAGCAATGAATAAAGCGATTTCAGTGGGCAACGTAGTGCGGTAGTATATGTTATAGTGCTGTTCGTCGAATAATACAGATATCGAACACCTAAAAGGAAAAAGGAAAATTATTATACGTGTGTCAATTATTGCTTAAATATAAAACGTGTTAACTCAATGAACAATTAACTAGTGAAAGTGAAAGTTACCTTGTGAACAAGTGATCAACATACAAGAAAGTGTACGTGCAAGTATAGGATATGGATCGTTGTTCGTGGAACACAATGTATGACAGCTACCTAAAATAAGTGAATAAATTAGTTTCAGTTGTCTCGGTGCAAAATACAAGGTTACTAAATGTTATAATTATATTATGGATAAATCAAAAGGAGGTGTAACACTGTTCGTCGAATAATACAGATAGCGAAAACCTAAAAAGAAAAAGGGAAAATTATTATGTGTACTCCAATTATTGTTTGAATATACAACATGTCGATTCAATAAATAATTAAAAGAGGGGAAGTGAAAGTTACCTTGTAAACAAGTAATCATCATACAAGAAGGTCTACATGCAAAATAGGTTATGGCTCCCTGCTTGCGGAACACCATGTACCAGCTGAAAATAAACGAACGAATTAACTTCAATTGCCTTAATGCAAAGAGCAGCATCGCTAAATGTTATAACGGTGATGTGGAGGCGTGGCACTGTTCGTCGAATGACACAGATAGCGGAAACTTGGAAAAAGAAAAGAAGTTTATTACGAGTGTTCCAATTACTGTTTGAATGTAAAACGTGTTAGTTCAACGAATAACGAAAACAGTGAAAGTGCAACTTACCTCGTGAACAATCAATCACCATACAAGGAAGTGTACATGCATGGATTTCGCAGATTAACAAGAAGAAATAAAATAGCTGATAAATATAGAAAGTGGTTAGAAAATAATTAAGATAGATTAATTGAGAGTTAGTAATAAATATAACCGGAGTAAAAGGATATTTTATTATGTATTAATCTACGTAGTATTGTTATATTATTATATCTAACATGTAGAAATGGATTTTGTACGCATATAAGTATATAATTCCAATCCAAGTAGTATTCATAATATGTATTTTCACTGATAACAAGTACGTAAAACCTAAAATAAAACAAAGGTATTAACAATAAAAAAAAACAAAAAAAAAGAAAAAGGGGAAGAAGAAAAAAAAAGAAGAAAAAAAGGAAAGAAAAAAATATAATATATATAAATATAAAATTTTCTTTTTCTATAAAAGGTTATTCCTATTTCTGATAAACTCGAGAAATGAAAACATTATACCATGATACACTGACGCAAAGATACACCACACAGAAGAAACTAATAGAGAACGCTTTAAGCTTGGCAAACTTACCGCCCGACGAATTTGCATACACCATAACCAAAACCCAGGACAGATGGCTTTGATTGTTATTTAATAAGGTTTTGGGTTTATAAAATAACGATTCACTTAGATTCGTTTTCTCCAATATATTTCAGTCTTATAACACGTCTTACCACACAGGAATCTCCAAGTCAATAGAACAACGTGGTCGACTTCTAAGACAAAAGAGCGTCGTTAGAAGTCGTACCAACTTAGCTTGTAGTAAGCAGCGATCGTACCAACTTAACATTTCTCAACACTCCCCTTTGATCGCTAGTTTCTACAAGCCCCATAGCTTTGGTAAATTGCTGAGTCTTAATCCTATTTAGGCCTTTGGTGAGAATGTCAGCCACATTCTCAGGACTAGGTACATAAGTATAATCTAGTATCCCCCTCGATACGCAGTTCTTAACGTAAAAGTAACGCACTTGGACGTGCTTAGAACTCTCAGCAACTATCTCGTCCTTTGACCATGAAATAGCTCCGATATTATCGCAGAATATCTTGCAGGGGCGAGGGCAATACGACAGTTGACCCAATTCCTTTAACAGTAAAGAAATCCACACTGTTTCCCTTGCTGCTTCCTGCATTGCCACAAATTCCGCTTCGCACGTCGATTGAGCTATAATCGGTTGTTTTTTGGATAGCCAGGATATCGCACCACCAGCGAGTATGAACACATACCCGCTCCTGGATTTCCTGTCTACCGTACAACCCGCAAAATCCGAGTCGCAAAACACCTTCAGAGGTTGCCCGGTCCTTTGGTATACTAACTTCAAGTCTTTGGTCTTTAGTAAATATCTGAATACCCGCTTCACTGCTTTCCAATCGGATACAGTCGGATTCGCGCATCTTTGGCTTAGTTTCCCTATTGCACACGCAACATCAGGACGACTTACAGTAGCTACATACATTATGTGCCCCACAGCTTGTTCATATAATTTACTGTCGCAAGGCTCATCACGTTCAATATCAAAACCAGCCTCACATTCTCTAGCTAGCGGTGTCGACACTCCCACCACCCCAACCTCACGAGTAATGTCAAACAGATCCAGCATTTGACCTATCTGTACAGATTGATCGAATACTACAGTGGTGCTGTTTGGCTTACTCAGGTGGATGGACAGAAATTGAGTGTCTACACCTAGCATTCTAACATCTAATTTGTCCTTAATCCTAGTTTTGAATATCTCAATCCACTCATTCGTCCCAAACACAAGGACGTCGTCCACATACACAGCTACAATAAATTTTTTAGACGCATCCACATACACACATGGACCACTCACGCATGGGTTCAGACTCATACCTCTTAAAATGCTATTGATGTGTCTAAACCACATTCTTCCAGCTTGCTTCAGTCCATACAGGCTCTTTTTGAGCTTACACACAAATTTAGTTCTGTCTTTACCTGGAACTCTAAAGAGTTCTGGTTGCTCCATGTATATATCCTCATCCAGAGGGTTGTTGAGATACGCACATTCCACATCGATGTGCTCGTAAACCCACTCATTTTCCGCACATAGAGCAAGCAGAATTCTTAGAGTTCTTCGTTTTACTATTGGATTAAAGGTTTCTGAATAATCTACTCCAGGCCTCTGCCAGAATCCCCGAGTTACTAGCCTAGCCTTATACCTATCAGGGTCTCTCTTTATCACAAGCACCCACTTACAGTCTATAACGTTTTTATTTAAGGGTCTTTGCACAATGTCCCACACATCTTTACTTTTTAGATTGTCTAGTTCCTTCCTTATTGCATCAGTCCATTTTTGAGCGTCTGGCCCCCTCAGGGCTTCATACACATTCACAGGTACACACACGTTTTGAGCTTTACAAACAGTCGCAGTGTGAGCA
Organism: Bombus vancouverensis nearcticus; assembly: GCF_051014615.1. Taxonomy (NCBI): domain Eukaryota; kingdom Metazoa; phylum Arthropoda; class Insecta; order Hymenoptera; family Apidae; genus Bombus; species Bombus vancouverensis. The sequence continues at coordinate 397,094 of NW_027468947.1, forward strand.
CAACAATCACATATTCTTGGTTTGTGTAGTCTTGCCGACCTCCTCGGCACAAACGGTACACTCACAGTATTCACTGGATTGTCCTCACACGATAAACTGTCCATAAAGTAGTCGGTTTCCCCTTCGTCGTTTTCTCCGTCACTCTGTGTCTCGACGTCAGTTTGACCGGCTTCTCCCCTATGTTCAAAGGCTTCTACATCCCATATCCATTCCGAGGACTTATCCTTTACATGGTTCGTTTCCGCCTTAGCGCTCTTGTAGGGAAACGTGTTCTCCTCGAACCTGACATGACAGGATATTATCACCTTTTGGATCTTCGGTAGGTAAATTCTATAACCTTTGACCTGTCTGTCATATCCCACAAATATCCCCTCATCCGCTCTGCTCTCGAATTTTCCTCCGCTTGGACTCTTTAGATACCAGACTCTGCATCCAAACACTCTCAGTCTGTTTATCTCCCCTTGGAGGTCACATCCCTTACCCTTCCATAATTCCAGTGGGATCTTGTCTCCGATGGCAGCGGATGGGCATAGGTTTCTTATGTGGCATGCCGTGTTCACAGCCTCCCCCCACAGATAGTCAGGGAGTCCAGATTGGATGAGTAAACATCTGGACATCTCGACCAGGGTTCTGTTCGCTCGTTCGGAGACCCCATTTTGTTCAGGGTTTCTAGGAACAGTTTTCCTGTGTAAGATGCCTTCCTCCTTCAGGTTGTTCTCGAAGTTTTCTCCTGTGTACTCACCCCCGTTATCTGTTTGAAGGGCACTTATCTTGGATTGGTGTAAAGCCTCCACCTCCGCCTGGTACTCCTTGAAGCACTTGAGTACTTCATTCTTCCTACTGATGATTCTGACGTGCATGAAACGAGAAAAATCATCTATGAACGTTACGAAATAATTACCTCCGCCCAGCGACTTGCATTGCGTTCTGCCACTAATATCGCTGTGAACTATTTCTAAAGGACGTTGACACATGTGGTGGGCTGTCTTCGAAAATGGTACTTTTGTCATTTTCCCTTTCACGCAGACCCCGCATGGTTCCTCATGTATCCTAGAGCCCTCCTTCACGTTCCTCACAGGGATCTTTCTCATCGCGTCCCCATGTAGATGACCTAACCTCTCATGCCATGACACGATACCTTTGTACGCCTTAGCTTCAATAACCTCGGCGTGGTCGTCATCATTTCCAGGTTCTTCTTGATCGTTCTCCATGGAAACGTTTGCTACATGCCTCTCAGGTGGTATTGTCTCTAGGTAGTACACGTTGTCTCCTACCTTTGAGTTAAATACCACATCCCCATCATCATGTGTGCCGACGGCCTCATCCTTCGTACACACTGTGGTGACGCCTTTCACTGCCAATTGTCTGATCGAGATTAGATTTACATCTAATTCAGGCACCCACAGGGCGTTCGACAAGGATAGACTCCACACGCCACAGACTTTGGTCATCTTCACGACGATCGTGCCTTTTCCCTTGACTTCCAGGTACCCCTTACCAATCCGGATCTGTCCAGTCGCAGGCACGAAGTCCACGAACCGATACCTATCCGGGGTCATATGGTTTGAGGCTCCCGAGTCAAGATAGCTGATCCTGTCCCTTTCCACGTGGTTGATAGATGATAAAGCCAGTGTGGAGATAAGTCCCTTGGATCTCGGTTTATCTTCCGATCCTTTCTCCACTTTGTTTTCTGGGTCTTTCTCTTCCTTGTCTTCTTTTCCCTCATGGCAGTTGTACGATATGTGGCCTCGTTTTCCACATTTATAGCATTTTTTATCCTTTGGGTTTTTGTGCTTTTTCTTAGCGCCATCTTCATTTTGTTGGGGCTTGGTCTTCGATTGTTTGCAAGCCGCCATTGCACTGTTCTTCTCGGAGGGACCCATGGCCGCTTCCATTCTCCTTTCCTCAAGTAGGAGATCGGATTTCACGACCCTCGAGGTTAGATTCTTATCGAGTCTTACCGTCCTAAGATATGTCGCGTAGTTTGGGTCCGCCACGAGGCCGGCTAAGATGAAACACGCCATCATGTGGTCTTCGATTCTTAAACCTGCGTTTAATCCTAACTGGATTAATACCGCAATTACAATGCGCGTTCAAAGATAAAATTTTCTTTTTACTTAGTCGCGGCTCTCTTTTCTTGACCGAAAAACTAAAGACACCGAAGCGCAAAATACTATACAAAATTTCTAAAGATGAGCGCAATAACGAACGTAGTAACAATGAACACAAAGAGTGAACAAAATAATTATGAACCGTAATAACGAAGATCGCAATAATAATGAACAAAGAATAATGAACGGTAATAACAATGATCACTATAATAATGAGCGAAGAATAATGAACGAAGAATAATGAACGTAATAAGAATGTTCACCGGAATAATAATGAGCAATGAACGTAATAAGAATGTTCACCAGAATAATAATGAGCAATGGACGTAATAAGAATGTTCACCGGAATAATAATGAGCCCTGCTCTACGTTGCTTTGCTTATTTATGCCATCCCCCACGGGGTGGTGGTCCGCTGGGGGTACGCTTATGATTGTTTTTGCGATTTTGATGTTTTTCCCTTTCTTGTTGTTTCCCTAGGTTTCGGTGATCGACGTTCGAACAATGTTTGCGGAGGCATTTCCATCAGAGGTTCCTTATTATTATTATTTTTTTCCTTTTAAATGTCTTTTGTTTTTATGTATGATATATATATATATATATATATATATATATATATATATATATATATGTGATATCTATTTTATGTTTGTTAAATATATGTATTTTTAATTTTAATTTTTTCGCACAGATCGTATATCTTTCCGCAGTATTTTGCGACGTCCATATCGGGGTTTTTTCTATGGTACCCAGTTCCCGTATGCATAGGACAGTGTCCATCTATGTGGACCTTCCATGGACGTCCTCTGGCGCCTTCCAACAATCGCTCGCTGTCTTCAAGGATTTAATTTCTCCGATATATTCGGGGCGAATATGTCGGAAAAGATATGCACGTGCCATGTTATCCTTCCTCATGCATTCTGGGTCCAGCCTTTGCGCGTCCGTAAATCCTGGTTCTATTGCCTCCCAGCAACCCAGGAAAATTAGCGAGGCTTCCGTCATTGTCTTCCAATACTCGTAATTCCCCTTTCTTAGGACCGGCTTCATATCGCTGTCCACATCACTTACCTTGTCGTGATCGGCCATGGCGTGGTCTCTTCTCGGATTGTCTTAGAAAACACAAAAAACTCAAAAAAATAATACCGTTTTTCCCCGCAGCTTACTGCTCTGGGCCCATAACCTGTTATTTAATAAGGTTTTGGGTTTATAAAATAACGATTCACTTAGATTCGTTTCCTCCAATATATTTCAGTCTTATAACACGTCTTACCACACAGGAATCTCCAAGTCAATAGAACAACGTGGTCGACTTCTAAGACAAAAGAGCGTCGTCAGAAGTCGTACCAACTTAGCTTGTAGTAAGCAGCGATCACACCAACTTAACATTTCTCAACATTGATCGCAGAAGAAGCGGTCCATATAGTCAAATGCATTCCGGTACAAGTAAAGGTACGACATACAACAAAATGCTACTCGGAACTACCCTTTTGGCAAAGGAATCGCACCACAGGAACTCCGCCCGGACGTGCGCCAAACGTGGCGATATTCAGCACCATCGTCGTTGGCCACGAGCGGAATATATACCCAAAAGACCTCAATGCAGTACGGGACCACGTCATGTTCCCGGCAGAAAATCTGCAGTCTTGAACGCATTGGCCAGAGGAGCAACAGGAAAAACAATCGTCCCTGGAACAGTAAACATCCTGGGAATGATGGACAAAACACATTAACGACAATAGCGAAAAATACCGTATCAAGCTTATGGACTGGTTTTATGGAATTTGGAACTGTCAGTGTAGCAATATTTGGAATACTCGCAATATTTAAACTAATCAAGACAATAATATATATAGCCGCACACGGATACCAGTTACGTGAAACTTACGAATGCGGAATCGCCCTATTAGGAGCAATATGAGGCTCAGTCACCCACCCGCTACTATACCTCAAAAGAAGACGAAATATCGATGATCAAACAGCACAACCTCAAGGGATATCGATAACACCGGTAGTCACTCAACTACCAACGACATCTACGTCCGCCTTGAGCGAACTCAGAGATACCATCAGTCAAATTTCCTTTGGAAATTTGAACTCCAAGGGCGGGGATGTCACGTCCCGCGCTCCGCACGCGCCGTAACAAGAACAAGAAAACCATTCTATACAAAACACGCGAATAAGGATTTGAATGCACAAACGAACACACGGCACTACGAAACGAAAGGAAGGATTAACAAAACGAGGGCGATTAACGGATCCAACCAATAAACAAAATACATATACACACAATTCTAAATAAACCAGGAAATAAGAATAACTACAAAAGGGGAAAATAATTGAAACGCCAGGAATATATATATATATATATATACCATATATATATATATATATATAATCAATTAAAAAGGGGGAAATATAAAATTAAAATACATATATTTAACAACCATAAAATAGATATCACATTTAAAAAATATATAAATATATATATATATATATATCATACATAAAAACAAAAGACATTTAGAAGAAAAAAAATAATAATAATAAGGAACCTCTGATAGAAATGCCTCCGCAAACATTGTTCGAACGTCGATCTCCGAAACCTATTGAAACAACAAGAAGGGGAAAAACATCAAAATCGCAAAAACAATCATAAGCGTACCCCCAGCGGACCACCACCCCGTGGGGGATGGCATTATAAATAAGCAAAGCAACGTAGAGCAGGGCTCATTATTGTTATTCCGGTGAACATTCTTATTACGTCCATTGCTCATTATTATTCCGGTGAACATTCTTATTACGTCCATTGCTCATTATTATTCTGGTGAACATTCTTATTACGTTCATTGCTCATTATTATTCCGGTGAACATTCTTATTACGTTCATTATTCTTCGTTCATTATTCTTTGCTCATTATTATTCTGGTGAACATTCTTATTACATTATTCTTCGTTCATTATTTTTTGCTCATTATTATTCTGGTAAACATTCTTATTACGCTCATTATTCTTCGCTCATTATTATAGTGATCATTGTTATTACCGTTCATTATTCTTTGTTCATTATTATTGCGATCTTCGTTATTACGGTTCATAATTATTTTGTTCACTCTTTGTGTTCATTGTTACTACGTTCGTTATTGCGCTCATCTTTAGAAATTTTGTATAGTATTTTGCGCTTCGGTGTCTTTAGTTTTTCGGTCAAGAAAAGAGAGCCGCGACTAAGTAAAAAGAAAATTTTATCTTTGAACGCGCATTGTAATTGCGGTATTAATCCAGTTAGTAAATTGTTCTGTCTGTATCGAAATAGATAAATAAAGTAAAAGTTGATAGTAAACTATATTCGAGTTCAAGTAATAAACCCAGCAAAAGCTTCGACGACCACTGGAGCAGCTGAGGTAATGGCGCCAGACAGCGCCTACTCCTCAAGGTAAGAAAATTAATTTTGAGAATTTCCTTTTTCTCTGATAATTTCGTTGCCCTCGAGAATCGAATTAGAACTTCCTATCATATATATATATATATATATATATATATATATCTTTTATATATATATATATATTTTACATTTGTAGTTGCACACAGATTTTATTAAAGAAAAGTGTTAACAATGTGTTTTCATGATTTATTTCTCGCGCCTGACTTCCATTAATCCCTAATATTCTCGTCGCCGTGACGCGTGTAAATCTAACATGGCTGCTCATAAATGTCATCAGCAAAGTTATAGTGACGGGTCTTTAATTTTGTTTAATATCGAAGTAATTTTCCGTCTGCCGCTCGTTTTTCCTTATTCTACCGCAATTAGAACATTTATTTATTAATATTGCTTTAAAGTGACAAAAGTATTGTTCGTGTGAATGTACGTATATATATATATATATATACTTATGTTGTGTGTCATTTTAATATGGCTAATGTTTTGTAATTCTTCGATTGCGTTATTTATTGTTTTGAGTAGTTTATTTTATAGAGTATTCGATAATATAAATATATATATATATATACGTATTCATATGCATATTTCTCTTGGCAGTGTAGTATTCATACGAAATGAAATGTCAATTATTTATTTATCCTTTACCGGAATGTAGGCTAGTTTTAAGTATGTATCTTAGATTATCGGTTTGATAGAATTCGCACACATATATATATTTCTGACAATGTAACCTTCATTTCTTTAATAATACAATATTGTATGTTTTATGTATTCGTTAAACTATTAGTTTTTGACTTCATGTATACTTATATTTCATAAATTGATAATATTGTATTTATTGCATAGTATTGGAAGCACTGTCTCTAATATTTACTAGGTTATTACATGTTCGGCATATATGTTTATACTTATATGTAACTCTCCAAATTGATTGATTGAAATATATTTATATATATATATATAAATATATTTCATATTGTATATATATATATTCCTGGCGATTCAATTATTTTCCCCTTTTGTAGTTATTCTTGTTTCCTGGTTTATTTAGAATTGTGTGTATATGTATTTTGTTTATTGGTTGGATCCGTTAATCGCCCTCGTTTTGTTAATCCTTCCTTTCGTTTCGTAGTGCCGTGTGTTCGTTTGTGCATTCAAATCCTTATTCGCGTGTTTTGTATAGAATGGTTTTCTTGTTCTTGTTACGGCGCGTGCGGAGCGCGGCACGTGACAACTGGAAATGTAACGCACTACCGTTTAAGCTTCGAAACAAGCAAAATAGCTCGCAAATCGCGAAGATTTCGTCGATTTCGATGAAATCTAGCCGTCATTTCCTTCCCGTTGGAGATATTTCGACGTTTAAGCGCTCTTTGAACTCCATTTTACACTGCAAACGCAATGCACTACCGTTTAAGCATCGAAACAAGCAAAATAGCTTGCAAATCGCGAAGATTTTGTCACGTAAAGTTGGTAATTGGGTGGTAGTAAGAAGGCTGAGTCGTAACCCAACTACTTATTTTCCTTTATAAAACTTTATTATAAATGTTAACACTTACAAAATAACACCAAACCGGAGAATAGGGGTTGTATGAGTACAGCAACTAGAAGAGGAACAAGAACTGCCCGAGCTGGGTGAAGTCTCGGTTTATATACGTTTTGGTTTTAGGATGTTGAGGGGCTAGGTGTAGGTTATGATGTAGAAAAGTGTCCGAAGGTCGGGGGTCCATATCCTATCTCTGATGTGGACTGAGGTGCATCACAGCCTTGGTGTATGTTATGATGATAAGGTGGTGATGTATCCAAAAGTGTCCAAAGGTCGGGGGTCCATATCCTATCTCTGATGTGGACTAAGGTGCGTCACAGTCTTGGTGTATGCTATGATGATAAGGTGGTGATGTGTCCAAAAGTGTTCGAAAGTCGACCGTCGATGTATTATCACTGATGTAGGTTGAGATGTGATTGATGTCACATACCCCCCTCTTTAGATTGATTTTGGTCCTCCAAAATCTTAGTGTTTCCTCAGTATGGAGCGATGGAATTGGACTCTGACTGGCTCGACTTGTACTTGTTCTTCTTCGTCGTGGTATATGCTTTTGCTATTTCAACCTGTGAAGGTTGTTGGCTGGTTAAATTTCGACTACGATTAATAGGGATAATTTGCTAAGTTTGACGAAATGCCGCAGTATCACGCGTTGAATCTTTTGTAGACTTTCTAACAGCCTGTGATATAGAATGAGTTAGTGGTCTTTGAGTAATGGTTTTATACTATCTTGTTGTTTCTTTATAGTTTGATTGTTATCCAGTTGTTCCTTTGATACTTGCATTTCTTTGTTTTGTTTAGCAACTTCTAAAGCCTTTTCAGCATCTACAACTGGTTCTTTTTCCATGCATGTAATTTCTTCTTCGACCAGTACAACTGTGCTTTCCTCTATAGTTCGTGTTTTTGTGTCATTTAGTAAACTTTTCAATTCAATTTCCACAGTATCTGGAGCTTTGGATACCGACTGACTGTCATCTTCTGCATTTTCAATGCCCCAATCATCAAAGATATCCTGAATGACACTTCTTTTGTTAGTTATGCGCACTTTATCTGCTTCACTTATAGATTTATTCCTTCCTTCTGTATTAGCAACATGTATAAGTACGACAATTTTATTATGAATAATTTTCTTTTCTACATTAATTTTATGTGAACTATCAAAAGATCAATCTTGCCATTTCCATTTGTTGTTTCTTGTTATTCTTTTCTTTAATATCAATGTCATCTGCAGTTTCTAGATCACTAATTACTCCTGAGGTAATAGGAGTTATAGAATCGTTTCTTGTCTTTGTATGATTTAATATGTCATAATTGTATTTCTGGCTACAATTTTCAGAAACTTCTTGAGCCACAATTTCTGTTGAAATTACTTCTATAATTGTTCCATCACTTTCTCGTGCTTAACCTATCGAATTAAATTCTTCATTTACAATTTCAGCGTTCTTCATTCGTCTTTGTTCTGCAGAAACATTTTTTTTCTTCATTGGAATTTACAACAGCATCCTTTTCATGTACAGTTAAAACAATATTTTCTTCTGTACTTTCATTCATATCATTAATATATAATAGTTTCTACAGTCAGTACCATTACTTCTGAACTACTATCAACTAGTTTAGACAAATCTGTGTCTGTATCCGTGAGATGCAATGTTTGGGCTTTATCATCAAAAGTTTCACCAAGTGTTTTAATTAATGCTTGACACTGAGCATTAGTAACACTAACTGTATCTATATTTAACACTGTACAAACGTTGTGTTTCTCAATGTTTTGTTCACCCTCATTTGTATTAAATATTTCAACATCGTTCGTACTTTCTTTATCTAAAGATGTGTCACCTGCATATCTTGAATGATCTCCAATCTCAGTTGTATTCTCTGCTTGCTCTTCTTGAAATTTCTCATTTTTTTTTTTTTTTACATTGATCATCAATTTGTGGGCCCTTATTTATTATTTCTTGTTCTACTTCATTAATCGCAACGTTCTTTATGCTCTCTTTCTCACTACTTTCCTTACTGTACAAATTTTTTTTGTTTTTATTTAAATCTGTTACATCACATTTATTTACTACTAAACCATCTTGAATTGTATTATCTGTACATTCCAGGTGACTTATTTTTTTTTTTATTTTCTGGAATATCATGCACATTCTTTATAATATCAGTCGTTGATTCTGATATTAATGAAAAAGATACATCTACTTTTATCGATGATTCTACTTTATTAATGTCACTGTGCACTTCATCTAGTTGTTCCATAGTAAAACATCAAGATTGTTACAATTACTTAAAAAGTCATGGATTGTTATTTAAATATTTACTGCACTTTTCCATCAATGTAACCCTTTATGGCAGTTTGACATTCTACAGAACACCAATGCTGTATCAGTTTATATTTTTCTTCATCATGAAGTTTTATTATATCACCTAATTCTTCCTGATGTTTTTTTTTCTTTTTTTTTAATTTTCAAATAAGAGTGTGTTTTCTATGTGAATCTTCTAATTCTTGGTTCGCCTCGAGTAAGCGATTATTAACATCTTTGGAAAGTTTTTGGACGTTTTCCAGTTCTTTTCTAAGAAAATTATTTTGTTCGTTCATATCTTTTACTTTACCTTCAATTTCTACCCTACGCAATATTTCAAATTTATTTTCATTGACAAGGATCATTTTTCTTCTTTTTCAAAATCCAGTTTCAATTTATTAGTTTCTTCTTCATATTTATATCCAAAATCACCCACTTTTTCATATTCACCCTTTAGTTCGTCTAGTTCACATTGAAGGACAGATTATTTGTCCTTGTGGTTCAAGAACTACATTTTATCTCTTTTGCATCTTTAGCTCCAGCTTATCACGTTCCTCCATTGAATTACTAACACATGAATTAAGTTTGGCCTTCTTTCTGTTGTTCCAGCAGGTCAACTTCATATTTGTGACTTATGTTATTCCTCCTAATTTTATTGTTAGTTCTTCAATTTGTATTCCAAAAGATTGAACTCTTTTCACGTGTGCGTGTTTTTTTTTCATCTATCTATCTGAATATTATAACAAAGACTTTACATTGAATATTTTATTAAAATTGTAATATTTTCATAAACGCTTCAAAATCCACAGTCTATTGATCAACTCCTCTATCCTTTCTCTTTCTCCTCACTAAAATAGATAAATTCCTAATGTAGTTCGTGGATAATTTTTTTTTTCTCTAAAGCAAATCACATTTATCATCTGATATATTTTTTGAAATAATTTCTGTCTGTTCATTTTCTTCTTTTCCCCTACTTCTTTTTCTCCTTCTAATGAATTCTTTTTATTTTTTATTAGGTAATTCTTGTGACTCTTTAAAGCGCTTCGCAAAATTTTATTTGTGTCTGACTGTCTTGTTTGATTATAAACAATTTCTTCAAATTTTGGCGAAGTAGCAGGCTTTGCAGCAACATTATAACGACTGCTCCGTTTACTACTATCTAACATAGATGGAGATGGATTCTTGTCATCTTTATTCTCTAAAGACTTCTCTTGTGTATTAGCATCTAAATTTCTCGACATAAGATCTGCTGAAGTTTTTGATTCTGTAGTGTCACACGCATTTTTCGCTGTCATCATTTGGTCTTCTTCTATAAGCAAATGTTCATTATTGTAAGCATTATCTCTTGCTTTTTGTATGGATTCTAATGATATATTTTGTTCAACGTTGTCTATTGATTTTGTATCATTTTCAGCAGTTGATTTACTAACTGCTTCTAATTCCTTCGTTTCAATTTGGTTTTCTTTATTTGTATCGCCGTCCAAAATATTTCTCATTGAAATATTGTCCTTCTTGTTATGATCTTTTTCTGCTTCTCCTAAACTTTTACTTTTTTTGTCAAACCATTCTTGTAAATTTTGAGTATCTTGTGACGAAGATGGTGACAAATCATTATACAATACTGCAATATCTTCTTTCCTTCGTTTCACAGACTCTTTCTGGTATTCTGTCGAGCTATTGACATCAAACATTAAGTCTGTTTTAATGAAAATATAATCCTGTGAAGCGGTGTCAATTGATACTTTCTTTTCATAAGAATTTTCTACATTAGACTGCAATTCTTTTGAAAATTCTTTCAAAACCATTTCTTCATTTCCTACAGTAACGTCTGTTTTCTGCAAGCTTTTGTTCAAATTATTAGAAACTAAACTACCCTGATAACTCCGACTAGTAGCTTCTTTAATAGTCTCCTTTAACAGTTTTCTTAACTCGATTTCGTCAATTGTTTTTCGTAGCAATTCGATTTTTTTTATCGAGGCGTTGACCCTCTTCTTTTGCTTGTTGGAAAAGGTCCATGCTTCTTCGCAGTCGCGCGATTTGCTCCCGTAGTTGGTTTGTCATTTTAATACTTTGTTCGTCCCTACCAGTGCATGCTTTACCTTTCCACATCGTTTTAAATGTCGCTAACTCTTTGTCTGAGTCTTGTTCAAAGCTAGATAGTCTGCCTCTATATGTAAAATGAATCCAGCGTTTACCTTGATTTGTTAGCTTCCGTAGATGCTTCCAGTTCCAAAGGCCTTCTGGTTTCGTGGATTAAGAATTCGTCGCCGAGGATGAACGTAGTCCAAGTTAGTCCTTCCCGTAGGTATGGATGTCCTTGTTTTCCAGACGAAGCGATGTTTCACAATCCTGGGGTCTAGCGTCCGTAGAAGCTTTATGAATATTTCTTCCGGTTTCGTTGATAGTTACTTCGTTGTCGCGGATGACAGTAGTCCCAAATGATTCTATCTTCCGTAGATGATGAATGTCTTTTGGTTTCCGAACAAACAGTTTTCAGTATCCTGGCAGGATCGCCAAAATGTCACGTAAAGTTGGTACTTGGGTGGTAGTAAGAAGGCTGAGTCGTAACCCAACTACTTATTTTCCTTTATAAAACTTTATTATAAATGTTCACACTTACAAAATAACACCGAACCGGAGAATAGGGGTTGTATGAGTACAGCAACTAGAAGAGGAACAAGAACTGCCCGAGCTGGGTGAAGTCTCGGTTTATATACGTTTTGGTTTTAGGACGCTGAGGGGCTAGGTGTAGGTTATGATGTAGAAAGTGTCCGAAGGACGGGGGTCCATATCCTATCTCTGATGTGGACTGAGGTGCATCACAGCCTTGGTGTATGTTATAATGATAAGGTGGTGATGTATCCAAAAGTGTCCAAAGGTCGGGGGTCCATATCCTATCTCTGATGTGGACTAAGGTGCGTCACAGTCTTGGTGTATGCTATGATGATAAGGTGGTGATGTGTCCAAAAGTGTTCGAAAGTCGGCGGTCGATGTATTATCACTGATGTAGGTTGAGATGTGATTGATGTCACAATTTCGTCGATTTTGACGAAAACTAACTGTCATTTCCTTTCCGTTGGAGTTATTTAGACGTTTAACCGCTCATTTCACTCCATTTTACACGCCAAGTGTAATGCACTACCGTTTCAGCGTCGAAACAAGCAAAATAGCTCGAAAATCGCGAAGATTTCGTCGATTTCGATGAAATCTAGCCGTCATTTCCTTCCCGTTGGAGATAATTCAACGTTTAAGTGCTCGTTGAACTCCATTTTACACTGCAAATGCAATCCACTACCGTTTAAGCGTCGAAACAAGCAAAATAGCTCACAAATCGCGAAGATTTCGTCGATTTCGATGAAATCTAGCCGTCATTTCCTTCCCGTTGGAGTTATTTAGACGTTTAACCGCTCATTTCACACCATTTTACACGCCAAGTGTAATGCACTACCGTTTTAGCGTCGAAACAAGCAAAATAGCTCGCAAATCGCGAAGATTTCGTCGATTTCGATGAAATCTAACCGTCATTTCCTTCCCGTTGGAGTTATTTAGACGTTTAACCGCTCTTTTCACTCCATTTTACACTGCAAATGCAATGTACTACCGTTTAGGCGTCGAAACAAGCAAAATTGCTCGCAAATCGCGATGATTTCGTCGATTTTGATGAAATCTAGCCGTCATTTCCTTCCCGTTGGAGTTATTTAGACGTTTAAGCGCTCGTTGAACTCCATTTTACACTGCAAATGCAATGCACCACCATTTAAGCGTCGAAACAAGCAAAATAGATCGCAAATCGCGATGATTTGGTCGATTTTGACGTAAAGTAGCCGTCATTCCCTTCCCGTTGGAGATAATTCAACGTTTAAGCGCTCGCTGATGTCACGTCCAGCGCTCCGCACGAGCCGTAACAAGAACAAGAAAACCACTCTATACAAAACTCGCGAATAAGGATTTGAATGCACAAACTAACACACGGCGCTACGAAACTAAAGGAAGGATTAACAAAACGAGGGCGACTAATAGATCCAACCAATAAACAAAATACATATACACACAACTCTAAATAAACCTACCAATAACCGACTTGCAATTTGAAAAACTTATGGTTCAATATAATATAAATCCAACCAGTATAAAATAAAATAAATAGAACCAGCTAATGGATTGAACGAGTTACGAACCAAACAAATAAACCAGGAAATAAGAATAACTACAAAAGGGGATATAATTGAAACGCCAGGAATACATGTATATATATATATATATTTTAATCAATCAACTTGGAGAGTTACATATAAGTATAAACATATATGCCAGACGTGTAATAAACTAGTAAATATTAGAGGCAGTGTTTCCAATACTATGCATCAAATACAATATTATCAATTTATGAAATATAAGTATATATGAAGTCAAAAACTAATAGTCTAACGAATACATAAAACATACAATATTGTATTATTAAAGAAATAAAGGTTACATTGTCAGAAATATATATATATGTGTGCGCATTAAATCAAATAGTAATGTAAGATATATACTTAAAACTAGCCTACATTCCGGTAAAGAGTTATAAAATAAGAACTACATTACTGTTTAGGAAATTCGAGGATTTGGGAATACAAATTATTGACTATATTTCCCACACAGCAGTTATACATCTATATTACTCTCTGAAGAACGTCTTGCACGCACGCTGGTCGCCAACCGACTACCCTAGATTCTTCTAACATCTGGCAACAGTCTTTTGTCTCCACTAAGACCTTGACGCCCTCTAACCCTTACACACACACTCTCATGTACAGTGTAAATGTATCACTTCCCTAACACGCCTCCTTACATTTATACTGTACACTTAATTTTATTTACATACTTGTCGAATTAACAAAATATTTAACATTTATCGCTTTATTTACATTTCTCTTATTTTACATTCATCCATGACCTAAACCTTTCAAATTTCTCTCTACACAGTGCCTTCGTAAAAATATCCGCAGTGTTTTCTTCTGTACTTACTTTTATTATGTTTATCTTATTTTCCTTTACGTACTCGTGAACGTAGTGGTAATGAACTTCAATGTGTTTAGAATTTTTTGTAAAAGTTCCGTATTTTGCTATACTCATTACTCCAGAGTTATCCTCATAGATTTTTACAGGGTTATCGTCTACATTTACATCGAAGATTTTCATTAGTTCTCTGATAGTCATTACTTCGCTCACCGCTTCCGATAGAGCTACATACTATGCATACGTCGAGGCTTTTGTCACACACCTTTGTTTTTTAGACTTCCATCCAATTACATTTCCATACAATCTACTTACATACCCAGAAGTCGATTCCCTATCTATATGATCTCCTGCCCAATCAGCGTCCACATAACAATCTATCGTTTCGCACTTTTCATTTCTTTTATAATGTAGCCCTAAATCTCTAGTCCGGTACAAATATTTCAATATTCGCAAGGCATATTTAAAATGTGTCTCGTTACAACAATCTTGAAATCTACTGAGATAATTCACACTATATATAACTTATATAACTACATATAACTTATATCGGGTCTGGTATTTACACTAATATACAGCAGTGCGCCAATTAAATTCTTGTATCCAATGTCCTCTCTATTTATCTCAGCTTTTTCAATTTTTAAGTTGGTCTCCATAGGTGTACAGTACAATTTGCTATTATGTAATTTATATTTGTTTGCTAATGATTCTATGTATTTCTTTTGGCTTAATCTCATTTCATTTTTTAAATAATCATACTCTATATTTATTCCAAGATATTCTTTTACTTCACCTAAATCTTTCATTTCAAATTTATCAGTTAATAATTTTTTTTTACACTTTGTATCTTCCCTTTGTTTTTACTACAAATCAACAAATCGTCTACGTATATTAACAAATAAACAACATTTTCTCCCTCTCCATAAGTATATAGGCACAGCTCTATATTGTTCTTTTTAAAACCTAATCTCGTCACATACTTATCAAAACACTCATACCAGTCCCTCGGACTTTCTTTTAACCCATAAAGCGCTTTCGATAATTTACTAACTCTATTCGTTCCGTCCGCATATCCCTTTGATTGATTTACATATACCTCCGAGCTTACTTCACCATTTAAAAAGGCAGTTTCTACATCCATTTGCTCAATTATTAATCCATTTTGACAACAATATGATAGCAATATCTTAAAGGTCTGATTACTCGCCACTGGAGAATATATGTCATCGGCTACGTTTCTTTGTTGAAATCCCCTTACCACTAATCTAGCCTTATACCTGTCCTCTGATTTTTTCGTGTAAACCCATTTTACATCTAATACTTCTTTGCCTTTTACCCTTTCTACCAATTTCCAAGTTTTATTCTTATAGAGACATTCTATTTCCTTATCTATAGCCTGTTTCCAAACTTCATTATTTTCGCAACCAATCGCCTCCTCAAATGTACGAGGGATATCTACTTTACAATAATTTGCATGAATCTCGCAAATATTTTCCTTTTCTGGATACCTTACTGGAGTTTTCTTAATACATGTAGATCTCCTAGGAGTGTTTGAGCTTTCAATACTACTATTATTTTCATCTTTCCTACCTTCTAACTCTTCCTTATCCATACCAACCAATGAATAGTTATCATCGCTATCATTTCTATCTGCCTCTGATGAATTTTCCTCAAAACCGATACATTTAGTGTCTGTCTCTATGACCTCTACATGTCTAGCTATTGTTATTTTCCCACCTAATAAGACTCTGTATCCTACTTCACTATATCCTAATAGAATTCCCATATCTGCCTTCTTGTCCCATTTGGAAACTCTTTTTTGTTCTGGCCTTCTTACAAAAACTTTACTTCCATATAGATGTAGATTTTTAACACTTGGTTTTCTCCCGAAGAATATTTCAAAAGGTGTCTTTCTTTCTATAGTATTCGCTAATATTCGATTTTTCAAGTATGCCGCTGTGCAAACTATTTCCGGCCAGTACCTTTTATGTACTTTCGCTTCCGCTAACAAGCAACGCGCCATGCCCATCACTGTTCTATTATACCTTTCCGCTGTGCCGTTTAATTCATGTACGTATGTTGGGCAGTTATTTATTCTTATACCTTTATCCCTAGCAAATTTATAAATTCGATTATTTAAATATTCTTTACCATTATCGCATCTTAATATTTTTAACCTCTTGCCCGTTAAATTTTCGGCTTCATTTACGAACTGTACGAAAGAATCAAAGACCTCATCTTTTGATTTTATACAATAGATCCTAGCTATTTTACTATAATCATCGATAAATGAAATGAAATATTTTTCTCCATTGAATCCGGTGGTCTTAAAAGGACCACATACGTCCGTATGAATAATTTCCATTATTTCCCTAGCCTTAGTTCGATTATTTTTGAAAGGTAAGTTATGCATTTTGCTTTCTATACACACCCTACATTTCAAAAGTTCCTTTTCAAATTCATTCGGTATGCCAGTCACTAGCTGCTCTTTACCCAAAATCTCTAAATATTTAAAATTTACGTGTCCTAGCATCCTATGCCATCTTTCCTTTTTACTCATACCACTACGTTCGGCGCTGTTTACTAAGTGCTTCTTCCCTTTCAATATACTTTTTATTCTATATGTCCCATTTTCTTTGAACGCTACAGCTGTAAGTTTATTATCCTCATCTATTACTTTCGCAATATTTCCTTTGGAAATAACCGTATTCTTATTGTCTGTTAGTTTACCTAAACTAATCAAATTTGCGGACATTTCTTTCGCGTAAAATACTTTCCTCATATTTATTTCATTTTGTTTTCCGAATGCTTCGAAATAACTTATAACATTCCCAACTTTTGTCGCTTTTATCGGTCTATTATCGCCTAAATATATATTTACCGGTTCTTTTAGGTCGATAGATTTATCGAAATAATTTATATTATTAATTATGTGATCGGTACAACCGCTATCTAATAGCCACACTATTTCGTTCTTACTTATTTCATTCGTCTCACTGCTGTTTGCTGCGTGCGCCGTTGCTATCCATATGCCTGCTCTTGAGTTTCCATGCTCGCCCGTGCCGGTTGTTGATTGACGATGAAAGTTTCCACGTCCTCTGCTCGTATTGCCTTTGTTCCCTCTTCCTCTGTTTCGACCACGTGTTGGCCCATGCCAATAGCCGTTACTGCTTCCCGCTTGGACGCCATTTTGACACTCTCTCGCAAAGTGTCCTAATCTTCCACATCTGAAGCATCCTTCCTTTTTGCAGAAAAGGCGTTGGTTTGCATTTCTCCTCGATTGGATTTATTTTTCTTCTCTGCTATCTCTATTTTATTTTTTACATACGCTACCGTTTGATCCTCTTCTTTCAATGCGTCTATTATGTCCGCTATGTAGCTGTATTCTTCGGGTAACGTATTCAGCATGTAATTCAGCTTTTCCCTCTCACTTACTTGTGCGCCCGCACTTTTTAATTCATTGATTAATTTTTCAAAGTCGTTAAAGAATGATGCTGAATCACTGTAGTTCTCCAGTCTTATGTTTTCCAATCTCCTTCTGCATACGATCTGCAGTGCCGTCGACTCTTTCAAGTACATTTCATCAAACCTTTTTATTATATCATACGCCGTTTTTCCTTCCCTAACATACTCCAATTGTCTGTTCGATATTGCACTATAAATTATATTAATCGCCTTCAAATCCTTTTTGTCCCAGTCTTCATCGTCTCTTTCGTTCTTCATTCTAGTTGTAACAACCTCGCATTCCTTATATTTGAGAAACATCGTGATTCTTTGCTTCCACATTCCATAATCCTCACCATCGAATATACGTATCATGATTTCCGATCTCTCCATTTTAATTGATTCTTCTTTTTTTTTCTTTTCTTACTCAAGCGTTCCTACGTGCTCGAAGTATATTTTTTCCTCTGAAAGTTTTTTTTTCTTTACTGAAAACTCACTCGCAAGATCGTAACCACGCACTAAATATCTTGTAAAACTAGTAACCACGCTCTGCTACCAGGTTAAGGAAATTCGAGGATTGGGAATACAAATTATTGACTATATTTCCCACACAACAGTTATACATCTATATTACTCTCTGAAGAACGTCTTGCACGCACGCTGGTCGCCAACCGACTACACTAGGTTCTTCTAACATCTGGCAACAGTCTTTTGCTTCCACTAAGACCTTGACGCCCTCTAACCCTTACACACACACTCTCATGTACAGTGTAAATGTATCACTTCCCTAACAATTACGAAACATGCATGTCTATATATAAATATATAAATAATCCATATTCTAAACTAAACCACTAATAATAATCTACAAAAGAAATAGAACACACAACGCAACACTTGGGACTAAGCGACAACCTGTCGATAGGCCAAACGCTCAAAATAATTAACACCGCAACGACTTGAGGAATTGCGTACAGAAATTCTATCATCAAACACAAATATGTAAACACACATTAAACACACAATAATCTAGAAACAAAACCTTCAATACTATGTTGTCACAATACAAGATATATATGTATATATGAAATCAAATAATTGACACATAACCTCAAATACACAACATTACATCTCTAAAGAATCTAAATGAAAATCACATTGCCAGAAGTATATACATATATACGTGTGCGTGTGCGTGTTCTATCTTATTAAATGAAGTTAATATAAAATAAATAATTAACATTTCATTTCGTATGAATACTACACTGCCAGAAGAAATATGCATATGAATACATATTTATATATATATGTGTGTGTGTGTATGTTTCATACTATCGAACACTCTATAAAATAAACTACTCAAAACAATAAATAACGCTATCGAAGAATTAAAAAACATTAGTCATATTAATATGACACACAACATAAATATATGTCGGGTTAACATTAGGATTTAAGGCGCGTAACGATTCTTCGTTTGAATTAGCCATTGTTTTACAAAACAGAGAATATATTTACACGAATAAACAAGGTTTTACAAATATTATGAATAATGAATTTTGTAAATGATATGATTGATTAACAAATGATAAATTAAATTATTAATTAGATTAAAGAATAATAAGTTTTATCGAACAATAAAAGAAACGAATAATATATCTTACGATTTACTAATTTAACGAATAATGAAAATTAACGATTGATAAATTTACAAAT
This sequence comes from Bombus vancouverensis nearcticus, assembly GCF_051014615.1. Taxonomy (NCBI): domain Eukaryota; kingdom Metazoa; phylum Arthropoda; class Insecta; order Hymenoptera; family Apidae; genus Bombus; species Bombus vancouverensis. Next base: position 416,643 of record NW_027468947.1, read on the forward strand.
ATTGAATTTAATTTACGCTATAAACAATGATCCGGGGTTCAAACGAATCCACGGTCAACGGGAAAACTTTAAACAATTTTATAACACAAAAAAATACGTTTGCTGAATCACTCGGAAAAAATTACTCGATGTATCACTTTCCAAGGCGATCACACGAATGCCTCTCTGCATAAAATCTTTTTCGTAATACGACTGCATTTGTTTGTTATATTCTCGCTGGAAACATCGAGAAGGTTCCAATCGTTGTTGCTAGGCAATATCTGTCAAAAGTTTGTTATATACTCCTTGGAAACATCGAGAAAGATCCAAACGCCGTTACTAGGCAGTTTCTGTCTGGAGATTGATTCCTCATACAACGTGTGTCCCATTATATCGACATCTCTAAAGTACAATTCTATGTGATTTCTAGGGAGAACAATACAACCGATCCACACCTTCGTCAGGCAAAACGTTTATCCCGTGACCGTGGCTACGTTCAGCGACCAGTTGTCACCTCGAACCCACTTTCGCTTTTCACAAATGTCAAACAATTACAGATGACAATTACTTAATTACAGTTATGATAAAATCTGGGCTAAAGCATTAAAAGGCTTCCTCAAAATTGCATAGGGAAGGCTCCGGTTTTCATTTCATCTCCGACATATATATATATATATATATATATGTGTGTGTCGGAGATGAAAGGACACCGGAACCTTCGGATAGCCCCGCAACATTGCAATCTAAAGTCTACTATAACTGTAACTAAACTATTGTAGTTATTCAATCCGATTGTAATTGTTCGAGATTAGTGACGGTAAGCTTTGGCTCGAGGCAACAGTCTGTCGCCCAACGTAGCCGCGGTCAAGGGATGAACGCTTTGCCTAACAAAGGTATGGAGTAATTCTATAGCTCTCCTTAAAAGAAATATTCGTGGCGACACGCGACAGTAAACATTCCAACGGTTTCTGTCCCGTGGCTCGCCACACGCAGACCCTATTCTTCGAGTAAGATGATTGCCAGATGTCGATGCGTCTCCGCAGTACATGTTCGGCTAGCCCGAGGGCCCGTTATAAATCTTAAGGTTTAGTTAACTAAAGTCCTTCAAACAGACAAACAGTCTTTGTCCCAACTACGGGAAGATAGGGGAGACATATTTTTCAACGAGCGGCGTCTCCCACTAGCAACTTTCCCTCGAGGGCGGCTAGCATCTTTTTCTAACCACCGATATGGAGATTGACCAATTAGCAGCAACGTCAATTTCCCTTACTTCCTAAACGCAGGCTTTCCTCGACGAATCCGATGATCTCGTGTCCTTAGACACACCCCATTATAGTTTTCCTGTGTGGCATCATCGGGACGGGACGGGCATTCTTCGACGCGCTCCCGTCGACTAGAGAGTAACGTCTTTACGCTCAGCAATTATTTTTACGAGTCAGACTTAGATTCAGCGAGAACGCCCATCTGTCATCCCGTTGGCCGCGGATTCGTTATTGAACCGGAGATCACTGTCACTAGTGTCGCGGACGTCTCACCGCCGTGATAGATTGTCAAACCTGTGTTATTCATACCTGTGTCAATAAATCGTATCTTCGCTACACCGCAACGATGGCTACCTTCAATGAAGACTCCTCAAACACCGACAACCCTATCCCCACTGCCTCTCCGACATATATATGTCGGAGATGAAAGGAAAGCCGAAGCCTTTCCTTGGAAATTTTGGGAACATCCTCTAGTACCTTAGCCTAGATTTTATTATAGTTGTAATCGCTTAAGATTTGTAATAAGCGAGATTGGGTTCGAGGTGACAATCGGTCGCTGAACGTAGCCACGGTCACGGGATGGATGTTTTATCTAACGGAGGTCTGGAGTGGTTGTATGTGTTTTCCGAGAAATGTGGTTGTGGCGGCATGCGGCCTCGAGAGCGGGCCTAGCCACGTGTGATGTTGCCTCGGAGGTGCCGATGCAATGGGTCATACATTGTATTAGTAATCAAAACTCCAGGCAGAAACTGCCTAGCAACGGCGTTTGGAACTTTCTCGATGCTTCCAACGAGTGTGCCCAGCAACGGCGTTTGGAACCTTCTCGATGCTTCCAAACGGGTATAGAAAACAAAATGCAATCGTACAGGGAGAAAAATCTCCACGAGGCTGGCATTCTTGCGATTGCCTTGGAGAGTGATACATCGAGCATTTTCGACGATCGCATTTGCGTCTAAGTTAGTTTCGCTTAGTAAGGAGTTATCCCGGTGACCGTGGATTCGTTTGAACTCAAACATTGCTAATAGTATTATTTAATTTAATTATTCGTAGATCGTATTATTCATTAGGCTTAGTGTTTGTTAGACTTATTACTAGTTGTACTTATTATTTGTTAAGCTTAGTGATAGACCTGTATATACGTGTAAATAAAATCTCGGCTTTGTGAAACGATGGCTAGTCCACATGAAGAGTCGTCGCGCGCCCAAAATTCGAATCTATATATATATATATATATATATATATATTAAATGTCTTTTGTTTTTATGTATGATATATATATATATATATCATACATAAAAACAAAAGACATTTAAAAGAAAAAAAATAATAATAATAAGGAACCTCTGATGGAAATGCCTCCGCAAACATTGTCCGAACGTCGATCACCGAAGCCTAGGGAAACAACAAAAAAGGAAAAAACATTAAAATCGCAAAAACAACCATAATATGCGAATATCCAAACTTACGAAAAATAACTCGAAGAAGGAGGTCCTTGTTGTGGGAGAAAAGCGGAATTGCGCGTGTTGCCCGAGCAAACATCGAGATGATAATGATGCTGCAGCCGCCAGCCCTTGCACGCGCCGAAGAGACACGGGTAATTCCCACGGTACAAAACATAGAAGTTTCTCGCGGAAAAGACTACATCAGCATGGAATGCTTCAAGCCTCCTAGACGCTAGCTCAGCAGAAGCACAGGACTGATAGGAACTAAGTCGAAGTATGGAACTCGCATTCTCTCACGTACGATTTCAAGAAATCCAAACTGCAACATCCCGATTCCCACGGAAGCGTACCCCCAGTGGACCACCACCCCGTGGGGGATGGCATTATAAATAAGCGTAGCAACATAGAGCAGAGCTCATTATAATTTACGTACCATATTGTGCTCATTATTATATTTTGTGTTCATTGTTATTACGGATCATTCGTATTACGCTCATTATACTTTGCGCATTAGTCTTTGTGATCATTCTTATTACGATTATTCTTTGTACTCATTACCATCGTGCTTTTTATTACGTTCGTTCAGAAATTTCTTATAGCATTTACTGTATTAATCAGATTAGTAAATTGTAAGGCGGGTATCTAGATAAAATAAATAAAGTAAAAATTGGAAATTAACTATATTCGAGTTCAAGTAATAAACCCAGAAGTAAAAACACCGACGATCACCGGAGCAGGCGAAGTAATGGCAACCGACAGCACTGTTTCCTCAAGGTAAGAAAATTAATTTTGAAAATTCCTTCTCTGATAATTTCGTTTCCCTCGTGTTACGCCGCGCGACTCTCTGCCTGGCCCAGGTCACACACCGCGGGCCAGACGGACACCAGATGTCCGCTCTTCCGTACGGCGTACCCTCAATAGCCTAAGTACCCGTCATAAACCCGAGTAATTTGCTCGTTAAGGTCCTTCAGACCCAACAAATGTCTTTTTCTAAATCAGTTTCTAAAGACTATTGTTTACTACGGCTTGGCAAGGGAAAGTTGGGTTTTTCCACGTACGATGCTTCCTAATAACAACTTTCTATCAAGGGCAGCTAAGACCCTTCCTAATCCACCAACCTTCGTTTAACCAATTAACAACGAAGCCTATTTCCCTCACTCTCTTAGCCAAAATCGTCACCAACAAATCCGATGGTCCCGTGCGCTAGACACTGATCCTTAGCCTTCCTCCGAGACAGCACCGTCTCCCAAGAGGTACTGATTCTACATCCTTCGAACGGTCAACATCCTTCGAGCGGGTATACACACCTGCAGATCAGTCACTCAATCATCTCGTACATACGCATCAGTGTAACTATCCTCGTTATAAGTTGTGGAATAAACGGTGAAATATAACTTACTACTGTGTCATATTCAATCAACCACCTCTGTTATCCTAACCGAAACAGGGGAACGACTACTTCGCGGCGTCGATTCACCGAATCGTAGCGAGAACTTACGCCTCTCGCTGACGCGTTTTCCTCGCGACCGCGTCTCTCCGCGAACGGTCGTAACACCTCGAGAATCGAATTAGAACTTCCTATCATCGATTTCGTTTTATTTCCGTGAACGGTTTTGAAGAAAGAATCATTGCTTAAACTTTACACAAGTCCCGCACAGAGAGGATCGTTAGAATCATCTTCGATTATTAAATTCAAAAGGCGAGAAAATCGTGGCAATAGAATCCATCGTAGCAAATGAATTGAGCCTCGGTTCTAACGACGAACCACTACAGCGAAATTAAAGGAGAAGAAGAAGTCAAACGTAAAAATAAATTTATATAAAACAACGAAAGATCTCACATTCCTATCCAATCCAGCAACGCTAAAATATATATATCCAGCTAATAAAATATATATATAATAACCTAAGCAATTCTACATTCAAATAAAAATCCGTTCAACGAGGACAAATATTTATTGTACCCAGCTTTAATCCTCTCCCGTGCCAGTATCCCTGCACATAGCAGGTTAGCCGAAAAGTGGAATTCGTTTGCCAGTTGTATTAAACGTCAGTTAACGCTACCCATTAAACGCAAAAAAAAATTTAACAATAAAAAGAAAATTTCTGAAATAGTCCTTAGACTATTTCTGGTGGCAGCAACTAACGTATTAATCAGAAATCTAAATCAATATTTCATACACAATAATATCATTTCAATATTTCTCTTCCGATTCAAACTCAAACAAAAAAAAAATTTCAGTAAAATTTAAATTTAGAATTTGATCGATTTAAACAAACAAATACGTAACAGATTAAATTTTTGGTGGCAGCGGTGGGATCCGCTTCACGGAGGATTAAAGTTGGTTTAAACGGTTCGATACGCTCCACAGAGGACTAAAGTTGTCACGCTTGTCGATAAAATTTATACCTAAGAAATAATGTCGACTAAATTAGAATCGTTGGACAAAGACATGATCTTGAAGTTATCGGAAAAACTTAAAGCATGGGATGCGAATTTTCGCGACATGAGTACAAAAATGAATAAATTACAAGACGATGTGCGTTCACTGAAAATAAGAAAGGAAATCAAGACACCCGTATCATCGCCGATAATTTCCCAAGCGACAATACCGATAGAAGTTAATCCCCAACCAATTAAGTTAAAAGATGCAATAGAGACAGTACCAGTGTTCGACGGACATCGACCCTCGGTATTTCGATTTTTAAGAGCATGCGAGCGCGCACGAAACATGGTTCCTAGGCATCAAGAATCTCAGTTAGTAACATTATTAACGAATAAGCTTCGCGGACACGCGTTTCTCGCCGTAGAAGACACAGAAGTAATAAGTTTAAACGATTTCGGGAATAAATTAAAAGATATGTTCGTTCCGGGAAAAACGGTTAACGAATATAAAGGGGAATTAGCTACAATGTTTCAACGACCGGGAGAAGATATTTTGGACTACATAAATCGCGTCAGAGATCTCAGACTGGCAATAATGAACGGGGAAAGGTACGAGTACGGCACCGTATTTCAAGATAGGATAGATCGAGACACGAGGGAAGCTTTCGTTAAGGGGCTCCCAAACGAGGTGTATTTACGAGTAAAGATAGCAGGATACCAATCCTTGGACGATGCGTACCGCCAAGCCGTGAAAGCAACACGAGAATTAAAACAAGCAAACAATAGAATTCGATACCAACATCCGACACCTTCCAATAATTATAACCGAAACAACGCTCATCCACCATGCAATAATATCTACATCGGAAACAACCGCCAGGACTGAAGATTTGTACCGCCGTCGCGGAAACATCTAAACAACCCGGGAATAGAAGAAGATGTCAGGAAAGAAGCAAGAGCAATAACCTGGGAAGAAAGATGCATAAATAAATACCTCGATAGAGATATAAATCAAAAGAGAGATGCTGACCATTTCAACTAATCAACTTTTCAATGCAAACACCATTCCGTTGCTGTGATAAGGAATAATGTCACGTTAAACAATGAAGCAGAAACTAGGAAATTGAACGACGAGACGATAGGCAACGCTTATCCACTGCCTAATATCACGGAGATATTGGACCCGCTGGGAAGTGCGAAGTGCCTCTCCACGTTCGACTTGGCAAAGATACAAAAGCAAGACTCCACAAATTTTGTGAATATTTCAACCATAATAGAAAAAGAGATAGCGAGTGTATCTCACTCAAAAACTTCTATAAAACCATCAGAAGGTAACTTTATTGAACTCAAAGCCAAATCATTAAATTGCAAGGAAGATCACACTATAGAGAATAAAAATATAGCTATCCTTAAATCCAAAACAGAATCTATAAGCAAAAAGGTTTGTAATAAAAATTCAAAGAATAATTCTAAATCTACCGAAAATATTCCTAAACGTTCCATACAAATAAATAATAATTTAATTATAATAAGCACTTCCAGTGAAGCTATTCATCCTGAAAAGGTAGAGAAAAATCAAGGTGGTGTGAATAAAGTAAATAAAGAAGAAAAAAGGGTAACTAAGGAAAAGGATTCTAAACATTTTCAAGCTGAAGAAACGCAAGTTCAACAAGCTCAAAGACATCAAAAGGGAGAAAATAGGGAATCACCAGTTGAAGATATATATAAAAACTTGAATAAATACGCTAGCCATTGGATTATAATTGGATTAAAAATACTTTATTGGTTACTACATCTAATATTTGACGTAGGTAACATAGTAGGTAGTGCTGATCTTATGATTCCCCCAGGAAAATATAGATGGTATCACACTATACTATATACAAAATATTTTTGGGTTAACATGGCTGCGGTACTTTCAAAAATTTGTATTTTGAATGCTATTGGCAAGCAATTGGATAATTGGATCGGTGTCAGTAAACTTGCGTCTTGGCGTAAAATAAAAACTAAAATGAAGAAAGGGAAGAAAATAGTAATTGGATACATGGAAGTCATGAAGCCAATATTACAAAGTTTAGTAGCTTGCAAGGGAAACGAATATATAAACCCAAACGATTCCCCAAATACTCCAACTGCACGAATAGTCTCCCCAGATTTAAAAACTAAAACATATTTACTTTTAGACTCCGGATCAGAAATCAATATCATCAAGAAACCTGCCTTACCCGATTCAGCAACCATCAACGAGCAAGAATCAATTGAATTTCGAGGAATTTCGGCAAAGAATCTGGTCACCCTAGGGCAGACAATAATACAGGTTGCGGGCCATTCAGTTACTTTTCATGTAGTTGATGAATCATTGCTGATCGATCAAAACGGAATCTTAGGATCCGAATTTTTGCAGGATGCAAAGCTCGTCTGCATTACGAGCAAAAACATGTTAAATGGGGAAGTATTTACATCCCGTTCGATACAATAATTGTGCTGAAACGAAGTTCGGTACCACGTACAATAAATATTGCAAATCCGGAGGCAAACGAGGGATTTATTCCCAAAATTGAACAGATTAAGGGAGTCTATTTCGGAAACGCGGTTGTGAGAAACCATAAGAGACGGGGTTATCTAAAAGTAATTAATATCACATTGAGGGATTACGAATTTACCATACCTACAATGGTAATTAAAGAATTTATAATTCCCACTTCGCTCTCTCATATTACGTGCAACAATATTTCAGTATCTAAAGAAACAAGGTTCGACAAAATAATGGAATTTTTGCGACTGGAACATTTAAACATAGAAGAAAGAAGAAACGTTGAAGCACTAATACAGAAAAATCAAGACAGATTTCATCTTCCAGGCGAGACGCTGGAGGGAACAGATATATTGAAAAACGCACCAACACGTTCCAACGATTGATGAATTCGATATTATCAGGATTACAAGGAATATCAATCACACCGACCATTATAGTAAAGCAACTACCAACACTCACTACATCCGCTCCGAACGAGCTCAGGGATGCGATCAGTCAAATTTCCTTCGGAAATTTGAACCCCGAGAGGGGGGGGGGTGTCACGTCCCGCGCTACGCACGTGCCGTACCGAAAAACGGAAAAACGCAATATATAAATAACGCGAGCGACAATTCGAATATCCAAAACGAACACACGATACAACGAAAATGGAAATTGTTTAAATAAAAGTTTAATTAAATGTAGTCATATATAGAGAATTAGTATACGAGGGCAAATAAGAGATAATAAAGTTAAAATAGGTACTCCAACGAAATGGTAAATATAAAGAGTACAACATAACCTATAATTTCATAATTCGACTAAGGATAAACTATGAAGAACCAATTAACCAAAAGTGACTCGCAAATTAATTAATAAATCACGACATAATACTATATTCAATCAGGATAACCTACAATTCGACAATTTAATCAAATCTCGTAATAACTTTATGAATAATTCAAAGGAAAGGAAAAAGGAATGGAACGATAGGAATACATACCTTTATAACAAACAGGAAATATCAAGCAATTTAATATACAGCAAATATGGACATACAAAACCACAATAAACAAAATATATCTTATATACAGCTAGATATAAAATATATAAAACACCTAGGCATATTAACACACTTCAATAAACCAGGCACTATTGTCAGAATCCACACACGAAACGTCAAGATTAAAGTAAAAGGGATTCCACGAACAATACACTCGAACAAGTTAAAACTAACACAATCGAAACAGACCACAAGAACGATTTCAAGAGACAACGGAGTGCGGTAGTATATGGAACAACACTGCTTGTCGAATACTGCAGATAGTGGTAACCTAAAGGGAAAAAGGAAAATTACTATGCGTGCTCTAACTATTACTTAAATATAAAATGTGTAATTCAATAAAATAATTACAAAACAGTGGAAGTGGAAAATACCTCGTGAACAATTACTCATCGTAGAAGGAAGTGTATGTGCGAAGACAGGTTATGTGTCCATATCCGTAGAACATAATCTACGACAGCCAGCTGAAACAAATGTAGGAATTAACTTTAATTGTTCCGATACAAAACATAATACTACTAAATGTTTATAACAATATTGTGCCTGAACCAAAGGAAGTGTGACACTGCTTATCGAATCATGCAGATAGTACAAACCTAAAAGGAAAAAGAAAATTATTATGTGCGTTCTAACCATTAATTATAAAATGTGTCATTCAATAAAATAATTACGAAACAGTGGAAGTGGAAAGTACCTCGTGAACAATTACTCATCGTAGAAGGAAGTGTATATGCGAAGTCAGGTTATGTGTCCATATCCATAGAACACAAGGTATGACAGCCAACTGAAACAAATGGAAGAATTAACTTCAATTGTTTCAATACAAAACATAATATTACTAAATGTTTATAACAATATTGTGCCTAACTCAAAGGAAGTGTGACAGTGCTTATCGAATCATGCAGATAGTAGAAACGTAAAAGAAAAAGGAATATTATTATGTTCTAACCATCATTTAAATACACAATATGTTAATTCAATAAAATAATTAAAAGCAGTGAAAGTTAAAAGTACCTAGTGCACAATTAATCATAATAGAAGAAAACGTACATGCAGGAATTTCGCAGAAACAAACTGTTGACCCACTCCGTAGAACATAGTATACGACTGTCAGCAGAAACGAATAAATAAACTAACTTCAATTGCCTTAATATATATGGAAGAAAATAATACTATTGAAAATTTACAATTATATTTCAATTAAACTAAACGAAGCACAACAATCAATAATTGATGCTCGACAACAAACTTACAGTTCGCTAATGGAAAATAAAACCGAAAAAATCAAGAAAGTTAATGACATTATAACGAAATAACTCAGCGTTGACACAGCGGTCTTTAATAAGAAGAAATAAAATCAGTTAATAAGTGCAGGAAGAGTTAAGAAATAACTAAGATAGGTTAAGTGAGTGACAACGATAATTTACTACTCACATCGAAGAAGTTTATACAAGGGTCAACGCAGTGATGAGAAACCAACTACCAAATTGGAGTAAATGTGTACGAAGAATCGCAGTCGATACTACTGGAATGACCAAGAAGATGTGAGAAAATTGGAAAGTTAAAAATTAGTGACATTATAACAAACGATTCAACACCGACGGAATGGTCTTAGCAAACAAGAAAAGGTATCTTACAAGTTAACGAGGTTTGTATGCAACCAATCATCCTTAAAGGAAATGTGCATGCAGGAACTCCACGAGAATTGGCTACGGATCCAACTTTGCAAAACATAATATACGACGGTATGAAGATATCGAAGGTAATAAATACCGAGGTAACCAATCATAACCTAAAAAGGGGAAGAATGTTGTAAACCATCTTGGAATAGAAATTGATAATAATAAGAAGCTCGTTACTCACATCGGAAGATATACATTAAAGCCAACGCAGTTACAAGAAGCCTACTACCAATCTTAAGTGAATACTTATGGAATACTGAACCAGATACTACCGAAACAGTCAAGGCAGCAACAAGAAACTGGAAAACCAAGGAAATATTCTGACATTATAACAAAACAATTCAATGTTAGCGAAGCGGTCTTAGCGACCAAGATAGTGGACGGACTATTTTACTATATAGATATTTACAAAATATAGTGTTTTATATATATGTCGGAGATAAGAGGACACCGGTGCCTTCCCTCTGAAACCTCGGGAAAATCCATAAAAACATTGTAATTAAAATCTACAGTTGTAATTAAACGATTTGCCGTCATTCTACCCAATTGTATTTGTTTGAGACTTGTGACAATGAGCTTGGGCTCAAGGCGACAATTAGTCGCCGAACGTAGCCGCGGTCAACGGGACGAACTCTCCATCTAACAAAGGCATTGAGTAACCCTATAGCTCTCCTTAAAAGAAATATTCGTGGCGACACGTGACAGTAAACATTGCAACGGTTTCTGTCCCGTAGCTCGCCACACGCAGATCCTATTCTCCGGGCAGGATGTTTACCAGATGCCGACGCGTCTCCGCAGTACGTGATCGGCTAGCCCGAGGACCGTTATAAACACTAATATCTAGTTACCTAAAATCCTTCAACAGATACACAGTCTTTGTCCCAGTTACAAGAAGACAGGAGAGACCTATTTTTCCACGAACGACGTCTCCCACTAGCAACCTTCCCGCAAGGGCGGCTAGCATCCTTTTCTAACTACCGATATGGAGATTGGCCAATTAGCAGCAACGTCAATTTCCCTTACTTTCCGAACGTAGGATATCCCCGACGAATCCGATGACCTCGTGTCCTTAGACACACCCCGTCATGGTTTTCCTCTGAGGTATCACCGGGACGGAAAGTCATTCTCTCTTGCGGTCTCATCGACAAAAAGATTAACGCCTTACGGTCAGCGAATATTAACACAGAATCCGACTTAGATTTTTGCGAGTGCGTACGACTACCGTCCCGTTGTCCGCGGATTCGTTATTGAACCTAGGATCATTGTCACTAGTTTCTCGAGTATCTAATTACCACGGTTACTTGTCCGGTTCTATGGTAATCGTACTTGCACTAGCCAATGCTCTATTGCATAACGACGACGTGTAATCCAAACGAAGATTCGCTTCACGCCCCTAACCCTAATTCTAATGTAAACCCGACATATATATATATATATATGTCGGAGAAGCAGTGGGGATAGGGTTGTCGGTGTTTGAGGAGTCTTCATTGAAGGTAGCCATCGTTGCGGTGTAGCGAAGATACGATTTATTGACACAGGTATGAATAACGCAGGTTTGACAATCTATCACGGCGGTGAGACGTCCGCGACACTAGTGACAGTGATCTCAGGTTCAATAACGAATCCGCGGTCAACGGGATGACAGATAGGCGTTCTCGCTGAATCTAAGTCTGACTCGTAAACGATAATTGCTGAGCGTAAAGACGTTACTCTTTAGTCGACGGGAGCGCGTCAAAGAATGCGCGTCCCGTCCCGATGATTCCACAGAGGAAAACTATACTGGGGTGTGTCTAAGGACACGAGATCATCGGATTCGTCGAGGAAAGCCTTCGTTTAGGAAGTAAGGGAAATTGACGTTGCTGCTAATTGGTCAATCTCCATATCGGTGGTTAGAAAAAGATGCTAGCCGCCCTCGAGGGAAAGTTGCTAGTGGGAGACGCCGTTCGTTGAAAAATATGTCTCCCCTATCTTCCCGTAGTTGGGACAAAGACTGTTTGTCTGTTTGAAGGACTTTAGTTAACTAAACCTTAAGATTTATTACGGGCCCTCGGGCTAGCCGAACATGTACTGCGGAGACGCATCGACATCTGGCAATCATCTTACTCGAAGAATAGGGTCTGCGTGTGGCGAGCCACGGGACAGAAACCGTTGGAATGTTTACTGTCGCGTGTCGCCACGAATATTTCTTTTAAGGAGAGCTATAGAATTATTCCATATGTTTGTTGGGCAAAGCGTTCATCCCTTGACCGCGGCTACGTTGGGCGACAGACTGTCGCCTCGAGCCAAAGCTCACCGTCACTAATCTCGAACAATTACAATCGGATTGAATGACTACAATAGTTTAGTTACAGTTATAGTAGACTTTAGATTGCAATGTTGCAGGGCTATCCGAAGGTTCCGGTGTCCTTTCATCTCCGACACGGCCATCCTGACTATCACACGTCCTCGTGTGTGGCTAAAATATCGTGTTTTCTTACATTAGCTTCGATGCAACTGACATTATTTACTATTTAACTAAGTGTCCAAGAAAGTCAAGGGTCCATTTCAACAACGAGGTTTTGTTCGGCGGTTTGACATGCAAGGAAATGAAAGAGGGCTCGAATTAGTAGCGCTATAATTTGTGTTTAAAGAGCTAGTTGCGTTCTGTGAGTTACCAGTCAGACCGTAATGACACGGCAGATCATTTCGATTTCGTACACCGAAGAGTCTCAGTTTGTTGGATCATGTTACTGCGTTGGGTGTATCACTGTGGGTATGTTACAGATGTATGAGGCATCACAGTGGATATATTACGTATGTGCAAAACGTCACTGTGGATATATTACAGATGTATGAGACATCACAGTGGATATATTGCGTATGTGCAAAACGTCACTGTGGATATATTACAGATATATGAGACATCACAGTGGATATATTGCGTATGTGCAAAACGTCACTGTGGATATATTACAGATATATGAGACATCACAGTGGATATATTGCGTATGTGCAAAACGTCACTGTGGATATATTACAGATATATGAGACATCACAGTGGATATATTGCGTATATGCAAAACGTCACTGTGGATATATACTACAACTACAACGCAGTGTTAGTGATCCTCTGAGGTCGGTGTACTTGCATCGATATTATCACCGTCGTCGTCATCACCGCAGACGTCCAACTCAGCAGGGACGCAGCCTTCCGGCATCTTTCTCAGTCTGTCATGTCTGTCCTTATATGATCGTTTTCCGTCTAGAGTTTTTAAGGTATACCTATCTCCTTCCAAAATCTCTGCTATCTCGAACGGACCCCTGAATTTCGGATCTAACTTCGTCTGGTTCCTTTCCTCGTTTTTGCGTAACACGAAATCGCCAAGGTTGAACCTAGTTATTTTAGCTTTGTTTTCATCGAACTTATCTTTATCGTATTTGGCGCTTGCTTCTATATTCTTTATCGCCTGCTGTCTTACATGGGAGATATTTACTTCTCTTTCTAAGATATTGTCGGGTAGGGATAAGCCGTAGGGTCTCGCTGTTCTACCGATTAGTAGTTCCAACGGGCTTGACTTAGTCACGCGGTTGGTGGTACAATTTAAGGCCAGTTGTATTTCCCCGATCGCGTCTTGCCAGGACCGCCCAGTGGTTTCTATTGTTGTGAACATGTTTTTTAGCGTACTCATAACACGCTCTACCTGTCCGTTGGCCCTACTAGCTCCGGTCGCAATTAAATGGAGTTTAATGTATTTATCTTGACAAAAGTCTCGAAATTCTTTGCCCGTAAAACATCTTCCCTGATCCGCTATTACCCGGCAGGGACTGCCGAACAAAAATATAGCGCACTTAAGCGCTTTAATGGTGTTAATGGAGTCTATCTTACGGGTATGATGCAAGTATACGAACTTGGTGAAGGCGTCGACCAACACAATGACGTATTCCTTCGAATCGTTCTTACCGCTTAGTTTGCCCGTTATGTCCATATGAACCGTGTGCCAAGGTATGCTGGTCTTAGGTATGGGGTGTAATTCGGCTTGTACTCGACCCGAACTTGCCTTTGAAACTCGACAAGCATGACAGTTCTCTACGAATTTGCGAACATACTTCGCCATTCCTTCGAACCAATAATACTCGTACAGTTTCTCAAGCGTTTTATCCCAACCTAAGTGCATAATGGACTGGTGCACATGGTTAATAATAGACCACCTAAACCCTCTCGGCACGATGGGCAGGCAGAGAGTTCTACCTTTTCTCTGTATTTTACGATGAAGAGTGCCGGACCGTAACTCATACGTATTCGCGACGTCTTCCGCGAGCTCTTCGTTCTGTAATTTATTGACGATCTCAGAAATTTGTGGGTCGCGACGTTGTTCCGCTAGTAGCCAATCGTCGGAGATTTCGGTTAGGTTAATTTCTTTCTCTGCAATTTTGCTGAACGTACCGCGATCTAAGTCTACGGGATTTCGCGAAAAGAAATCTACGTGGGTCATTCGTTTACCCTCCCGGTACATAATGTCAAAGGTAAAAGTTTGCAGGTAAGCCCACCATCTGTAAACCCTGTCGTTCAAGTGTACCTTACTACTGGATGCTTTCAGGGAGTTGCAATCGGTGACGACGAGAAATTCTCGTCCGTGTAAGTAATGACGGAAGTGCTTGACGGCGTTTACAACTGCTAGCGTTTCCAATTCGTAGGAATGATACCTAGATTCTGCAGGGCTAGTTCTTTTGCTGTAATATTCCACTACTCGATTTTTATCTTCAACCCTGTGCATTAAAATGGCCCCATATCCTTCCGAGCTAGCATCCGTATGTAGTTCTATTGGGTAATTGGGGTCAAATATCATTAGCACCGGCGCGTCAGTCAGGACGGAAATTACCTTTTGTCTTATCTGTTCGTGCCGGTCCGTCCAAGGTATATTCTTGTTACTCGAGGTGAGTGCGTACAGGGGTTTCATTACTTGTGAGAATTTGGGAATGAAGTTTCGGAAGTAAGAGGCCAAACCTATGAATTGTCTGAGTTGTGTGACGGTCGACGGTGCAGGTAAAGAACTCAAGGCTTGTATTTTACCCGGGTTTGGACGGACTTCTCCGTTACGAATTACATATCCCAAATAGAGTACCGATGTCTTTAAAAAGGAACATTTTGCAAAGTTAAAGGAGAATCCGGCTTTCACGAGGGTATCTAATACGGTATTCAACCTTTCTAGGGCTTGATCTACTGAGTCGGCGATAATTAGGACGTCGTCCAAGTAAACAACAACGAACGAATACGCGAGGTCGCCTAAGGCGTTGAGAATGGCCCTCTGAAAAACGGATGGTGCATTTTTCAATCCGAAAGGCATAGTTACGTACTCGTATTGCCCGTCGGGTGTAACGAACGCCGTATATTCCGTCGAATTGGGATGAATGGGGATTTGGTGGAAGCCGCTGGCCATGTCTAGGCTAATGAAGTATCTCGCCTTCTGCAATCTCGCTATTTGATCCGCGATAAGGGGTAGGGGATACCGGTCCGCGACCGTATTTTTATTCAATGCTCGAAAGTCTACACACAGTCTATCCGAACCGTCCTTTTTCTTCACGAGTAGTATAGGGCTCGCGAACGGTGGGTTACTAGGCCTTACAATCTTCGCTTTGATTAACTCGTCTATTCTCTCACGCACTATCCTCCGCTCTTCTTCGCTAAGTCTGTAAGGACTTCTTTGCACGGTGACATTAGGATCGATTAACCGTATTTCTAACTGCCCCGTGCTTACGCGGGCACGTGGGAAGCCCGTAATGAATGAATCTTTGAATTTCTCGAGAACAGAAATTAACCGACTTTTATCGTTACCGATCACGTCAGTATCGGCCGCGTTAATATCGATCTCGTCTTCGGGGGTTTTACTGCAGGTGTTGACCACCTTTGTTCTACAAATATCGACGCTATTTCGTGTAATGTATACGTCGAAACCCTGGCTTAAAATCTCGCGACCAACCATGATATCGTAATTCAGATAAGTATCGGCAAGAACATGGAAGGTTATCTCCAATGTAAGACCGTTTATGCATACCGTGGACAAGATCTGGGACGTACTCTTAACACGGGTGTTTCCTATTCCTCGCATTACTACTAGCTCAGTCGTCCTCTTACCGGAGAATTTCGAGGCAGCCGACTCTCTAATTAATGAGCACTCGGCTCCGGAATCGAAGTAAAATGGGAACGACTCACCCAGATGACTTAGGGTACCAGCTGGGGACTCCACCGCGCAGCAGTTGACTACACGTTCATTCTTGGTACTGGCCTTTTTGTCCCGTCGTAGCGGGCAGTCAGGTGCGATATGGCCCTCCGCCTGACACTTAAAGCAAACCACCTGAGGCGATGCGTCCGGTCGCCTTCCTCCCTGGCGTTGTGAACTCCTCTGCTGTTGCTCACGCTTCCTCGTCCTACAATCCGCGAGTTTATGTCCTGGTTTGCCACAGTGAAGGCATCTCGGGAGGCGGGCCGACGAGTGGCGTCGTTTTGCTTCAGGTTCCGCCGATGGATTATTTGGCGAAGGTACTGGCCTCTTCTTCGCGTGAGAGAAGATTTTCATTTCCCTCTGGAATTGCTCTAGGGTCCGAATATCGTCCCCGAATGCTATTCTTTCGAAACGCTGGTCATACCAGATCAGTCGCAGAAGGATAACGGCGTTGATCAGCTCGACATTGGATAGATTTCCCCATTTCGCCGACAGAAGGGAGTGGAGGCGATTTCCGAAAGTCCCAGCGGTTTCGTCCTCCAGAGGTGATTCGTCGAGCACCCTGATTAGCACCGAGGTTGCCGTCTCCGTGCCTCCGTAGCGAGCAAGAAAAAGTTCCCTAAACTTTGTCCAAGTAAGACCGTTGACCGGGACATGCGTAAGCCACTCTGCCGCGGTACCCTCTAAAGCACGACTTATAGCAATATATAACTCGTAGTCTCGTCTAGGGACACTTTGTCCATAACCGCACTAACAGCCGCGCACCACGAAGCTGGGCTGGTGCCCGCGTTCCCGGGGTTGAAACGGGGTAGCGCTACACTCATCGTCTCCGTACTCGGCCTTTGCGTCAGTGTCCGAATTAGCTCTTCCATGGCGTTGATCCGCCCTTGCATCTCTTGAATCCGTGCGGATCCCACTTCTGATGTCGGAGAAGCAGTGGGGATAGGGTTGTCGGTGTTTGAGGAGTCTTCATTGAAGGTAGCCATCGTTGCGGTGTAGCGAAGATACGATTTATTGACACAGGTATGAATAACGCAGGTTTGACAATCTATCACGGCGGTGAGACGTCCGCGACACTAGTGACAGTGATCTCAGGTTCAATAACGAATCCGCGGTCAACGGGATGACAGATAGGCGTTCTCGCTGAATCTAAGTCTGACTCGTAAACGATAATTGCTGAGCGTAAAGACGTTACTCTTTAGTCGACGGGAGCGCGTCAAAGAATGCGCGTCCCGTCCCGATGATTCCACAGAGGAAAACTATACTGGGGTGTGTCTAAGGACACGAGATCATCGGATTCGTCACTAATCTCGAACAATTACAATCGGATTGAATAACTACAATAGTTTAGTTACAGTTATAGTAGACTTTAGATTGCAATGTTGCAGGGCTATCCGAAGGTTCCGGTGTCCTTTCATCTCCGACATATATATATATATACTTACAATTCTAGGATAAATAAAAGTAGTCTTGATAAGTGTTAGACATGTAACGAAGAACCAGAAGATACCAAACGCGCATCATGTAACCGTTCCAAGTAAAGGACTCGGCGATGAAGGATTAGAATTGTAGAACCTATAAACAATAAAGATTTAGCTAGCAATGTATAAGATTAGCTCCTCTATTCTATGTAAAGGCTGCAAATTACACGCACAAGGTAACGACAACCGCATAACAAAGAAACAGAAAATAGCCAATAATATAGGAATAGGTTATGAATTAATCAAAACTGATTAACTGAGTATCAACGACAACCGCGATTAAGATAAAAAATTATTATATTGTACTTAGTTAATATAGCATAATTATATTAATTCTGGCGTGGAGAAATAAGGTTATGTTACGTAATAGAACTGGTAATAACAAACTATGCACATATTACTATCAAATTAATTAAGCGAACACTTTATAAAAATAAACCACTCGTAACACAACAATAAAACAGTGCTATTGATAAATTATAAAATTTAACAATAACACAATCCACATGTTATTATATTAAAATAACACATAGTATATATACACATTATAATGATTACACAAACAATACTATTGTCATTTAAAAATTCTAACTGCGCTAAAATAGAAGAAAATAAGCGACGGACGAATAATTATTTCAATATTAAACAAATTAAGGACGCGTCACTACACTTTTACTAGAGATATTCACTAGCGGCCATCTTGGATTGTTACGATAGCTCTTACACGTGCGCATCGGAATACATGTAATAATTACACACATTAAATAAATGCAAAATAATATTATTCCCACTGCAATTGTACGTCAACTATTAAAATAAAGTCACAAATAATTAACGGATAAATAATAGATTTCACATTAATAAAATGTTACTATATACTAGGAACATTCACAGGCGGCCATTTTGGATAATCAACACGTTCATATAGTAATCTTTATGCGTTACAAAATAAATCATATTTTCAGCGAAGGAATAAATATTTAATAAATGATTATAAAATGAAAGATCGTAGCGAAGAAAGAATAAATAATGATCAATACAACGTCACGCAAGAATACTGGAAATTGATAGAAACCAGCCGTAAGAAACAAACCATGAAAAAATATATTAAGCTTACTATTATAAAAAAAAATGATATTTTAAAGCATAAGAAGACTCGGCAAATACTAAGTAGCCACGCGCCTTGAACGATTCACTGGCATCAGCAAGGAAGTTACCAGATACATCGCAGATGTAACTTCAGCAAGGACAAGTTGGCACGCGCCTGCCACGTTCCACTGGCATCAGTAAGGAAGTTCTGGGAAACATCGCAGACGCAACATTAGCAAAATACGAGCTACTACGATACCTACATTTTATCACGCACCTTGCATGTCCCTAATACCCAACGAAATACGAGAAATTAAGAAGACGAAACTTCAGTAGCATCTACGTGTCTCAAGAATATGAGAAATTAGGAATAGCGTAAATAAGATAATCAAGAAGACGAAACTTCAGCACAATCCGCGAAAGTAGACAGTTAGAAAATTCCTAATTTGTTACGTAGCAATGCTGTGATTCCCATAGAGATGATCCATCGCGTGACAATTAGGATATTATAAATAAGCGGGAATAACATAGAGTAGAAGAGTCCTTATTTAAAATTCAGACCATTCACATCGTCACTCTGTCCGTCGAAATCGAATATTAAAAAGGGTTTCAAAAAATCTTCATTCGAATTAAGCATTCGTATTGTCACTTCATCTGCGGAATCAAAGTTAATTGTCAAAATTCGACACATCACCAAGCCATACATACCGCCGATCGACTTTACATCTAATCAAGGTAGGAAATTTGAAATTGTATATCCTCTTCTCTTTTAACTTGCAGTCGAACAAAGCTGTCTCTGAACAAAGGCACCCGTCGGCAGCTATAGTTGACAGATAAAACTATCAAGCACACAATTTGCGTAGATTTCATCCGAACGTCTTGAATTCACGATATAAAATTGAAATAAACGTTCTTGGCCAAGATTTAATAAATTGTCTGTAATAAAACAACTTTATAAAATTTCGATCTATTTCGTTTACAATTGTTCGCTGTATCAACCAGTGATTACGGTGTTTTCAACGCAGTGAACATCTATGGTTTTTCGTTTTCCTCTTCCCATCGTTAGCAGATTGCTCATCCTTGGGCGAGGCCTACGAAGCCACACTGATTGTCCACAGTGAACCTAGTTGCCAATTAAAATAATCATTTCTCGCTTACGACTGCACTAGTTGCCAAGAATGACATATATTTTCTAAATTGTTAAATCTAACTGATTATTCGCTGTGTTAAACCTGTGTTACGGTGTTCTCAATTATCGAAAACACTTATCGACTTTCGCATTCCTCCTCCCATCGTTGGCAAATATTGCCCGTCTTTGGGAAAGGCTTGCGAAATCGCACAAGTCGCTCACAGAGAGTGATATTCATTTCACCTTGATCATATCAGATGACAAAAACAAGAAAGAATCGAGAAGATAAAAGTCACCTGAGCAAGAAGCGAGCCGAACGTTGGTACAAACGATTAATTGCTGCAGAAGTTACAAGGGAAGAAAAGAGGCGCAGAGAAGAGTTAGACTTAAATCACGAAGATTCTGTACCGAGTTTTTCGCCCTCGAGTTCACTTATTTCCGAACATTGCGAGACGCATTCCTTCTAATCTCGATCGCCATCGCCTACATCATACGATAGCGTTTGTCATAAACCGTATTATATTAATCCCCCGAACGAGTAAAAATTAGCTTTCGCCATTAATCCTATCGACACAAATAAATCTTACCCTAATAAACATTTGTAAAACTTATCCGATTAGAAGTTCGAGTATTTACTATATCTACATATATATATGTCGGGTTTACATTAGAATTGTAATATCGGAATATATTAAAGGTGTAATTTTGTCCGATTAATTATAATTTATTAATAATGGATTGAAAATACAGATATTAGTTAGACAGAGAAACGATGTTTGATTAACAGGAAAACTAAATGCAACGCTCGTACTTACATCAAATAACTTGACAACTATTTGGTAACTCTCTCTCTCTCTCTCACTAACAACTCTAACACTCGACAAAACTCGCAACTCAATTCTAACGACTCTATGCTTCGACGTCTCGATCAACTCTGACCCTCGTCAATGCATTCCTGCTCGGTCGTGCTCGCTCTTGCTCTCGTCCTCTCTCTCTCTCTCTCACACACACACACACACACTTTTCGGCCCACATACTCTGGCCTCTCGATTGCCACTCCTTGAAATATGAAACCGTACTTCTGTTTTGACGCTGCATATCTTTTCTCGCGTCACTGTTACTAGGCGCTCTTGGATGTAAACAAACTACAAAAAGACGACGTACACGGTGTTTTCTAATTTCAGCCGATCTCCAATCAAAGCTATTCTACGATATTACAATCGGCCTTTCCTGACAATCACATCTGCCCTCAGATGTGCTCATCATCGCTGCTCGCACTTACATCACTATCGTTAACATTCCACCACTTCATGTGGTCGGCTGCCGTGATCGTGCTGCTCTCGCTGCACTACGTATCGGTCATTTCGCAAGACCTTTACTTTTAGTTAAGGAACTTCGGATGCAGCTTTAGTCGGGGACCGCCCTGCGTCCTCTCGATCGCCACTAGATCTCCCGTCCTGTATGCTGTCGCCTTCTTGCGTCTCTTGTTATACGTCCACTTGTCTCGGGCTTGGATCTCTTCGATCCGTCTCTTTGCATCTGTACGCAACTGATCTCGTTCCTCTTGGAACACCGCGGCCTGTTCGTCCTCGATGCTACTGCTCCTCTTTCGCTCTTCCTCTATCTTCCTCTCCGTTGTTTGTTTACCCATTTCACTCTTGTCAGGGGCTTTGATCGTCGTGGCAGCATCGTGACATTTTCGTAGGCTCGGTTCGTAGATGGAAGACGTTAACAACTTACCATCTACCGAGACTATGATCTCTTCTTTTTCGAAGGTCTTCACGTTCATCGTGTCCTCGACAATCCCATCGTCGTCTTCGTCATCCACATCCTCTGTATATCGAATCTTCGTATCGATATTATTGGAGGGATTCCGCACGTGCGACTTCCCTTGTCTTTTCGTTCGCCTTGCGTTGACTCTCTTCGAGTCTATCCGAAAACTTGAAACAACTCTCACACCCGCAACGCTATCCTTCTCAGTAAATTCGCAAATATCATCAACAACATCCTGTTGCTGTTGTTTAGCCAGATTCTTCCTCCTCGTGATGTTCGCTAAGTCCTCCTGCTGGCCGCAAGAATCTGACGAGGACACCATCTCGTGGTCCACTTTGCCAATCACCACGTGTCTTGCCACTATTCTCCGTTCCTCCGACACTTGCTGCACAGCTGCCCGATACTTCTTCAAAACTTCTGCCAACCTTTCTTTATTTTCTTCCAATTGCGACAGTAGCTCAGTTCGTTCGCGACTAGCTACATTAACACGATCTTCTGCTTCGGAACGTTGCCGCAGTGCTTCCTGCAACGAAGCCTGCGTCTCATTCCGTTCTTGCTCCAGTGCCTGTTTCGCTTTAACTGCAACTGCTCTAGCGCATACTGCATCTTCTAACTGGTTCTTCAGCTGTCGTAAAGCTGCTTTACCCGTCGAGTCACCTTTCGATCTCTCCAGCATCGTTTGAGCGTCTCTTAGCAATGCTTTGGTTCTCTTCAAATCTCTTTTTAGCCTATGTTGCATGTCCTTAACGTGTGACAAATCTATCTCACTCGCCTGTGTCTCTACATCTATCTTGAGGACTTCCGGACACTCATCGGGATTTTCATCCTTTATTCTACTAATAAAAGATTCTCCCCCTTTTATACTTATTTCAACAGTGTCCAAAAAGCCTGCGCCAATAATAAGCGAATGTTGCATCACAGTGTCTGGAACCAAATTGTCGCATTTTGATGCGATGTGTCCGTACTCCCTACATTTGAAGCATTTAGGTCCTCTCGATTTGTTCGGACACTCCGCACACACGTGCTCCGCATCACCGCAATTGTAGCATCGCGCCTTCCTCGCATCTCCAGATCGACCGGGTTCCTTGTTCCTGCTACTCTTCGGCTCCTCAAATTTCGTCCTCATCTCCATATCTCTTTTTATCGCTTCGTAGCGCCTGAAACGCTCTTTTAATTGCTCGATATTCCTGGCTCCGTATGGCACAGTCTTGTTCGCGACCTCGTCGGGAATGCCTTGAATAATGTAGTCTATCAAGGATTGCGTATCAGCCCTTCCTTGTTTTGCAATCCCGCACATGTGATACATGTAATATCGTGATATAATATATTTACAAGGAATGGATGATACAGATGTTAATCGGACAGAGAAAGACGATTGTTGTTCAACCTGAACTATTCACACCAAACGTACAGAAAACAGCACAACTAAATAATTAGATAACGACTCGACTTTCACAAAATGCAATCAATACTCTCTCGGCAACGCCACACGCAAACTCTGTTTCTCGACTGACTCTCTGGCCGTTGTAGCATTCTATTGTCTTTTGCTAGGCACACGTGTTCTGCAGACGCTCGTAGCCAGGGTCACGTAGGTCTTTTCGGCAAGGCTATTTACTTGAAGGACCCGGTAATGCATTGATGGAGCCGACAGCGCCTCGGCTCTCGCGACATTATAGTTAGCTCGACGTTTCTTAGGCCCTTCTCCCCGATGCTACATACATATATTGTTGCAGACTCTCATCTGCTTTCTTCTTTCTATGGGATAACTCGTGATGTATCTGTTGGTCGCTTACTACATTTTCAAACTCATTCCTCAACGCCTTTTTTAGCTTTGCCCAGGACTTCGCGCATCGTTCTTGTCGTACGAAGGCCTGAGCGGAGCCTGCGAGTAATTTCTTAGCATAGGCCACCATGTGGGCGTCTGACCAACCCCACACTTCTGCCATTTCCTCGAAGTCTTCCACCCACTGATTTACACTCAGCAGATCATCCCCGCTGAATTTCTCTAATGAGTCTTCTACGTCTTTAAGACTCAACATCGAACCGACGCATACCTTCTGGTGATACTCATCGCGGTCCTGATACACCACTCGCGTGCCTCTCTTGTATTCTCGCGCGCCTTGTTTATCGTCCTCTCCTTCACTTTCGTCGGAGCTCTCTTCTTCCGACGATACATCGTTTCCTTCTAGGGCCGCCTGTAGCCGCGCGCGTAGTTCGGATTTTCTTCCCGTTACCTTCAACCCCAAGCTAACGAGACGCGCTCTCAGCTCTTTCGTCCTCAGCTTCTCGAGGTCTTCCTCTCCCTCTTGACTGCGTTCGGCTCTCTGCTTGCTTCTTAGATCTCGCTGGTTTGTTGGTTCTTCGCCACGCTTCGAATCCTTAGGAGTAGATCGACCAGGTTTGCACGCTCTGTTCAACCTGGCAACCAGCACTGATCTCGCACCGGATATAGGCAGATTCATCTGTGCGAGCTTACTCCTCAGCTCTTCCAGCGTCAAATCCTCTTCACCCGACAATCGTTCGTCTTCAACGTTTGCCATTTTATTCTATTCTTTTCTACTCCCGCACAAATAGCTCCGTTAAATCGTGTCGTTCTCTGTCTTATTCAATCCCGGACGAGCCCCCACTTGTAATATCGGAATATATTAAAGGTGTAATTTTGTCCGATTAATTATAATTTATTAATAATGGATTGAAAATACAGATATTAGTTAGACAGAGAAACGATGTTTGATTAACAGGAAAACTAAATGCAACGCTCGTATTTTTTATATTTTGTAACTCTCTCTCTCTCTCTCTCTCTCTCTCACTAGCAACTCTAACACTCGACAATTCTAACGACTCTATGCTTCGACGTCTCGATCAACTCTGACCCTCGCCAATGCATTCCTGCTCGGTCGTGCTCGCTCTTGCTCTCGTCCTCTCTCTCTCTCTCTCACACACACACACACACACACACTTTTCGGCCCACATGCTCTGGCCTCTTGATTGCCACTCCTTGAAATATGAAACCGTACTTCTGTTTTGACGCTGTTTATCTTTTCTCGCGTCACTGTTACTAGGCGCTCTTGGATGTAAACAAACTACAAAAAGACGACGTACACGGTGTTTTCTAATTTCAGCCGATCTTCAATCAAAGCTATTCTACGATATTACAGAATTATATTTCCCCCTTTTTAATTAATTATATATATATATATGTCGGGTTTACATTAGAATTAGGGTTAGGGGCGTGAAACGAATCTTCGTTTGGGTTACACGTTGTCGTTATGCAATAGAGAAGACATTGACAAGTGCAAATACGATTATTATAGAACCGGACAAGTAACCGTGGTAGTTAGGTACTCGAGAAACTAATGACAATGATCCTAGGTTCAATAACGAATCCGCGGTCGACGGGATGATAGATGAACGTGCTCACAAAATCTAAGTCGGACGCGTAATATTCACTGGTCGTAAAGGGTTACTCTTTTCATCGATGAAATCGCGAGCGAGAATGACTTTCCCGTCCTGATGATGCCACAGAGGAAAACTATAATGGGGTGTGTCTAAGGACACGAGATCATCGGATTCGTCGAGAAAAGCCTTCGTTCAGAATGTAAGGGAAATTGGCGTTGCTGCTAATTGGTCAATCTCCATATCGGTGGTTAGAAAAAGATGCTAGCCGCCCTCGAGGGAAAGTTGCTAGTGGGAGACGCCGCTCGTTGAAAAATAGGTCTCCCCTATTTTCCCGTAGGTGGGACAAAGACTGTTTGTCTGTTTGAAGGACTTTAGTTGACTAAATCTTAAGATTTATAACGGGCCTTCAGGCTAGCCGAACATGTACTGCGGAGACGCATCGACATCTGGCAATAATCTTACTCGGAGAATAGGCTCTGCGTGTGATGAGCTACAGGACAGAGACCGTTGGAATGTTTACCGTCGCGTGCCGTCAC
The DNA here is from genome assembly GCF_051014615.1 of Bombus vancouverensis nearcticus. NCBI lineage: Eukaryota > Metazoa > Arthropoda > Insecta > Hymenoptera > Apidae > Bombus > Bombus vancouverensis. The sequence continues at coordinate 442,578 of NW_027468947.1, forward strand.
AAATATTTCTTTTAAGGAGGGCTATAGAATTACTCCATACCTTTGTTAGACAAAGCGTTCATCCCTTGGCCGCGACTACGTTAGGCGACGGACTGTCGCCTCGAGCGAAAGCTCACTATCACTAATCTCGAACAATTACAATCGGATTGAACAACTACAATTGTTTAATTACAGCTATAGTAGACTCTAGGTTACAATGTTGCGGGATTATCCAAAATTCCAAAAGCTCCGGTGTTCTTTCATCTCCGACATATATGATAATAGAGTTTATTATGCAGATCTAACAGAGTAACGGTACAAAATGTTACAGAATGATTCAAAGTATTACAAGAGTCTGCGTCAAAATATTTTAACAGATTGATTCGAGCGCTTATTTTGGGGGGTTTTTATATCGTGCTTTCTGTACTGTGTGACACTATCGTGGGGTTTTAGTCGGTAAGTCCGACACTACCCCGACAGTGTCCATGAGGATCTCCCCACGAAAAAAAAGTTCAAGGCTTGAATATTTTTAGAAAAATAATAATTTCACTGATCTTAGTATTAATTTCAGTGATTTCAGTAAAAATAAATGTAATTTTCAGTATTACTAACAATTTGTTTTATCCTCTTCCTACCACATTTTGAAATACAAATTTTTAAACCTAAAGTTCAATCTAACAATGAAGGTCATCATCGAGGTTGATACATGTTCCAGTTTCGAATATACATCAAAAGAAGTATTTCCTTTCTTAAGTTGAGGTCACAATAAGCATCTTCAATCAGCATTTTATTCTTTTGTCTTAATGGTGAAAACAAGTGGTCGAAGAGATAGTACGCATCAAAATATAATACAATATGCTCAAATATACTACACAACCTGCTACAATATACTGCAAGAGTAATTGAGACCGAACACGGAAGACCAGGAACGATAGCGTCATAAGCAGCTTGTTCCTTTTTGTTCTTTATTTGGAGTTTTAGATTTCTTCCCTTACAATAATTAGCTCTTTGTGATCTATCTGTTTCCTCTCCTTTTTCCATCTACTTAGGGACTCATTTTTTGGAATCCACGGACACAGTACGTAATTGATCTTCATCGAGCAATCTTGTCAATACGCATCGTCATTTGCCACTCCCTCATTTGAAGAGATTTGATGATAGTATTCCTATTACGGCATGTATATATTTCATGATATGGAGCAATATCATATGATGGTAATAAAAAGATACATCGAGTTCAGCAGATGTTCATATAGATCAAATTTTTGATATACAAATTTACTATAGTGTTCCAGTGCGACATATGATCAAGTAATTTCACAAAACGTCCTGAGTTAAAAATTTGGCAGGAGTCCCATTTCAGGAATAGGTTATTCAGAACAATAAACTCCATACATTTTAAGGCAGTTCATATGAGATGGTTGTCCCAATAGATTCAAATGCCAATAAGAACATTTTACAGGACTTTCAAATGCAAGTCGAAAATGCATTCATAAGCGGTTGCAAGTTTCATACAGCGATGATTGATTTTAGTCTCCTGTGCAAGCACTAAATATGTTTTCACTTGAAACATTTTTGACTTCAGGTATTCTCAGGTTTTTCTTTGCATATTATCTATAGACAGTCTTGAGTGCAGTAACGTTGGTTTGAAAATTTTGGGTGGATGAGAAACGTAATCGTTGACAATACATCTGTTCGGTTGGAATGTACTTGTTAAGATATAATAAATTAATTGCTTTATTTGCAGTCAACATCCATACATATATATTATACTCTGAAGACATCGATAACCTTCTAACATGCACGCTTGTTGTCAAACAGACTATTCTAGATGCTTCTAACAGCTACCAATAGTCTTTTGTCTCAACTAAGACCTGGGCGTCCTCTGACGCTTACACACACATTCTCATGTACAGTGTAAATGTATCATCTATCTAACAGTACTACCGCACTGATACATTGTATTAATTGTATTGTCACCTATACCGTGACTATAGCCAGTTTTCAATGGTACGATGAGTATTGTAACTCGTACAAGGATGACTGCAACGACATAAAAGAGGAAATGACGGAGTGCGTTTTCTGCAGTCAAAGCAGTGAAGTTTTGTGCTCCTGTTTAGCAACTGGAGGTCAAGTTACGCAAATTGCATTTTTCTGTACAAGAAAATGCAAATACGTCTGTAGTAAATGCCGCATATTTATCGAAAAGTAGGTTGTTCATAAGATTTTCAATTTTCAAATATTTTTGAGGTGTTCATTAGTTCTCTTCAAGAAGTTTTTGCATCTTACAACCTTTTCCATCGATTGCGACCTCACTGCGTATAGGTTTCTTTGTATTACATAAGCAAATGTTTCATTTGTTCGTTTATCCAAATTGAAACTTGATATTATGTTATATTATTGTTGCTATATTACATTGCACAATCCTTGTATTAAGAGAAACAAGTTAAAATTCTGGATATAGTTTCCTTACAGATAAAGCATGATTCTACATTCGAAGTATACAAATATATTCGTTTGTGAAATAAGGAGGATCTCGTCTTCGTGATTAGAAAATTGATGTACTGCATCGCATATCTGACAAAAATAATTCGGTCCATTTCCTTAAGTAAAGTTGTTACAAAACTGTGTGCTATTCACGCGATTATGTGATTTGAGTGCACAAACGAAAAATTGGAATCGTTATAGTTTTCTTCTTTTTATATATGTATCTGTATATAATGCTGCGCGTTTTAAGCGAATCACGTTGTTCATCTTCTTCCCGTTACTGTGTCAAACTTCAAACCGCAAATTTTTTCTTTTATTTTTTACTAATAATTATTTACGAGTCTGCCAAATTATTCAAATTCCCCGCCACATAAATATATATCACAAGTTCAAACCGTTGCTGTGTCATTGTCCAATCTGCATGGAGTTTTCGATGATATGATGACCAATATCTATATCTTTTGATTTGTTATAGATATCTCCAACATATGTCGATATACGATAAATTACAATATAGAAGATAATATATTGTTGGCTAGGAACTTCCTGAATATTCTACAATTCCGTTCAACTAGACGGATTGCATTTCTTTACTGTTTTCTACATTGTATACTGTACAAATATCTTTATGAACTCTATACGTTTTTCTTTATGTTGAGATGTGAATGATATTTAAGGTCGTAGCGTTGCATGTTGCAAATGCTTATATCGCTGCAAAATACATTGTACGGTTTATCGCAAGACCTACTATTTTAGCGAATCCTTTTTTACCAATGAGACTGCTCTCTGCTCTTTCTTGTTTTATATTTTGTAGCACTTCTAAGCAATTACGTTGCTATCTTTCCATTTCTACTAACAAATTTTGTAACTTCTATGACGGTGTAATTGTTTACTGTAATAGCAGAATTCTGTCAATTTCATTATTATTTAAAAATTTTTCCTTGAAGGGACACTTACTTACTTGCAAAATTTAGTGAAAGAATGAAATTTTGTGTAGACTTGTACTCTGTTAGTTTGCTTTCAAAATACCTCAACAGTAATTAATAAAAAATGTAATAGGATTCCTTTTATGACTTTAGATTTTCTTCAATAATTTTCATAATTAATTACAGCGATTTTCCATGTTTTGCGCAACACACATAACTTATAGAGTATAAACTTGTAAAACTTATATAAATATTAAGCATGTCCTGTAATTGTAATGCCAGTCTAAAACATAACCAAGAAAAGTGTATCGAAAAAAAAGAATGGGAAATGTAAATGAACAATGGAAGAAGGTAAGATATTTCTTGTAAATACAACACAACCTCTATACGTAATCTGCTGTTTCAATAATCGTGCTTTTACATATGAGAATCAGTTACGATTAATTGCAACCCGTTAGAATGAAATAATTACATAACCATACAGAATGATTTATGCAGAGACCCGCATCTAAAATCGTCCTGTGTGATGCAAAAAATATTTCTAATTGTTTACTCACAAAATATTGTAAATAAAAGTAAAAGGCAAAATGAAGACTTAAAAACTTAAATACATGGCTTAAGTACTGCATGGACCATATTAATTAGCAATAAAATTAGAAAGATTTGCCGAATGGACATATTGTAAGGTACAAGTTGAATAAATAAATATAAAAAAATATATCTGTAGCGGCACATGAGTTACAGAACGATTCGAATCGAGGGTGACTCATGTTGTTGTTTTGCCTCGGAGTATCAAGACCGTTAGGTTTCAAGTAATGTAAGAACAAATAAACTCCGGACAAAACAATGTCGCCGCTACATACAACCGTCAAACGTAGACGAATTCGAATTTTCTGGTTCTCCCCCGACCAGTATAAATAAACGGACGCAATCACGAGCGAAGGAGTTCATCGAACAGAGTCGAAGAGCATTATTCGTGTAAACAATTATCGAAGTGATCTACAAAGTTTCTCCGAGTATTTATCGGGTATTCATTTCGTAATATATTTTTGTACCAGCCATTCACAATTCGTCTGTAATTTATTTATTTATTTGGAGATATATTTAACGGATTGCGACAGCAATATTTCGCTTTCGTTATTTCGCTCAACCAAATAAAGACTAATCCTCCACATTGGTGACTTCCACGATCTTGAGATAGCGAAATTAATATTGTGAGTCTGAGCGCGTTAAGGATGTCGAAACAATACGACTACGGTTACGATTTTGCAAACCATCCGCGTGCCACCGCTGAAGCAGCAGAAGATCGTATTTTGGTTCTCTCTATTTGAGAGACAGCTCGCGGTGGTGGGGGTCAAGGACGGGAGATCTATTGGCGATCGAAAGGACGCAGGGCGGCCCCAGGCTGAGTCGGTATTGGTGATATTTGTTGACGTTACATTCCCCCGGTGTTAGAGTTAGGCTGGTCCTCCAGACTCTTATTTTCGGCGTAGTATTCCCTTTTGTATGCCCTTTTGGAATCTTACATGCCTTGCTTCGAAGATGATTGAATCGGTGTCTTGAGATAATTCTCGTAATGGTTGTATTTCAGGTGTGGAATATGTGTTTAAAGGTGCGCTAGGAGTCTCTATTAATTTATGGTAGGAGGTTGGCGGGTAGTATAGAAGAGCCGAGGGTGGTGTCCGATCTAAGGATAGGGGAGAACGTCACCATTTCGGTGGTACCAAGGAGTAGGGGGGATGAGGAGAACGACCCCTTCAGGCCCAGTAGGAAGGCCCTGAGGAGCCCTCCGAGCGGTGCTAGGCCCGAGATAGGAGTAATCGAAGATTCGGAGGGTTCCGCTGGGATGGGGGATGGCGACCTCGGTACGCCAGTGACGACGAGAGCACTGGCCTACGCCAAGCTGCTGGCGAGAAGGGTGGTGGATAAAAACTCTGTAGCGAAAAAGGCGAGTGCGACCATGCCTGGCGAAGCGGACGACAGTGTCAGGGATGACACGATGACGAGCGACGCCGTCATATAGACGTCGTGATATCGAGGCCGTGATACCGATATCCTTGTGAAAAAGTTCAGGGTAGACAAGAACAAAGGCGAGGATATCAGGGAGGTAGGGAATATGATGAAAGGTATTCTATCGTCCCTGGAGCAGTGCGGAGAGCACAAGGATAGGAGGAGGAAGAGGAGGAGGGATCCTGTCGATGAAGCGGTCAGTAGAGTGACGGCGGCCAGCGAGGACGGATATTCCAAGAGGGAAGGGATATCGCTGGCCGAGGTGGCGAAGACAGAGGAGCGTAAGAGGCCTCGAAAAGGCGACGTCTCTTATGCGGAGGCCTGGGGGAGTACGTTCAGTAAGGCCAGGATGGAGGAGGACTATAGTGACGACTCCGAGGTGTAGACGAAGTTCGAAAGGAGGAAAAGGGAGAGGAGAGCTCCCTTATAAAGGAGGCTCCGAAAGCGCGCCCGACGAATAGTCGAGAGGTGGCCCCGGAGGATAGGGCTGAACCGAGGGATGGAAGAAGGAGGGAGGCGCTCCTGGTAAAGGTGGAGGAAGGTTCGGAGTGGCTCCAGGCGTATAAGAAGATACTGGCTGCTAGGAGCACCCTGAAGGGAGCCACGGGGGTCCGAAGAACGAGGGCGGGGCACACCCTGATAGAGTTCGACAGGACGGTGTCGGTGCACGAGGCGGCGATGAGACTGAGAACCGCGTTAAGCGACAGCACGGAGGTGGCCGCGATCGTTAATAGGGCGACGTTGCAGATCAGAAACTGGTGGAAGAGATAAGAGCGCTATGGGGGATCAAGGACAGTGTGAGCGTGGAGGTGAAATCCCTGAAGATGGCACCATGGGGCACGCAGGTCGCGGTGGTGGTCCTCCCTGCTAACGGGGTGCCGAGCGAAGATAGGGATAGGAGGTTGAGGGGCTAACCATAGCCTCAGTTAGGTTGCTTACCGGCGCACGGCGCTGCTACAAGAGCCACATGCTGGGGCACGTGGCAGCGAAATGTACCGTGGTGTGCCCGGATAGGGAACTTTGTAGGAGGTGTGGGAGTACCGAACACGCCATGAAGGACTGCGATAGGGAACCTAGATGCGCGATGTGTTCGGGGCAGGAGGTGATCCGTGCGAAACACATCACCGGTTCGCTGGCGTGCCTGATGGTGCGCCTAGGAGTTAGGAAGTTTAGACGGGGACTCAATTAGAGTCCTACAGATTAACTTAAATAGGTGCAGACTGGCGCAGGACCTGATGATGCAGTACGCGTGTGAAAGCAGGGTGGACATCGTGGTCATCTCTAAGCCCTACAGGCAATTGCCTTATTGGTTTAACGACGAGGGCGGGGATGCATCCGCATGGGTCACCCTGTTTAACGGTAGATACGCGATGAGCGAGACCCTGGTCCAAAAGGCTGGGATCGTAGGAATCAGGGTCGGCGACGCGTTCTGCGTCAGTGGGTACTGTTCCTCGAATACGACTAGGTGCATTTTCGATGCTTTTTTGGGGGGAACTAAACGGGGTTCTGAAGGAGGGGAGGAGAAGCGCACCGGCGCTAATGGTTGCCGGCGACTTTAATGCCAAGTCTAGAGTGTGGGGTGGCATCAGGACCGAACGGAGGGGGCATGCCTGTTGAACGTGATCACGAAGCGCGGGTTGGTACTGATTAGGACGACGGGGAACTATTCCTTCCTGAGGAATGGAAGGACTAGCTTCCCGGATGTGTTGTGTATCGATCGACGTATGAGGCTGAGTTGGAGGAGGAGTGCCGTCTTGGATTGGTACTCAGCCTCTGACCATTTTTATATACTACACGTATTTACGAGCAGCGTTAGGAGGGCGGTTGGCGGGGCGTTCGTGTACTCGACGAAGCAGATCGATGCGGATAGCTTTGTGAGCAAATTCGACGTTGTCTACGCGGAGCACGTTTTAAAAAGCGACGAGTCGGCATGCGGCGAAAGGCTACAGAATACCTTGGAGCGCAAGTGTGCCGAGACATTGAGGAAGAAGTTCACGTCGCGGGCGAAAAGACGAGCCAATTACTGGTGGAACAGCGAGCCAGCCACGTTAAGGAGCGCAATGTGCGGGAGCAGGAGAAGAGGACAACGAGCGGTGGCGGCTCGCAGGGGTTCTGTGCCACTTTAGACCAGGATCCGTGGGGCAGGCCGTATCGAGTGGTGAGGAGCAGATCGGTGCGGTCGGCACCATCCGAGCCCCTAGGAGGTGACAAGGTGGCGAGTATCCTGGACAACCTCTTCGTTACCGGGCAGCAACCGCGACCGGGTAGGCAAGGAATCGGACTAGCCCCACCTGCGGTACTCGACGGAGCCGATGATCTGCGGATAGACGAGGAAGGTTTAAAGATGGCTGTCGGGAAATGCGATCCTAGGAAGGCTGCAGGGGTGGATGGGATCCCCGGTACTTTAGTCAGACTGTTGGCGGAACGAAGACCGAGGGTGTTCCTAGCTGTGCTCAATGGAGTTAACAACTGCAGTAGCATACCGGCAGTATGAAAGGTGGCTAGGGTGGTGCTGATACCCAAGCCCAACAGAGACCCGACACTGTCGTCAGCTTACAGGCCGATCAGTATACTGCCGGCATTGAGCAAGGTCTGGGAGCACACACTGAAGATACTCATCGAGAGGAGCATCGAGCGAGATCCCTTCCACAAGCACCAGATTGGCTTCAGGAGGAGGAAGGGAACCCTCGAAGCCCTGAACAGGACGGTCGCGGTTGCAGAGGACTGCAGAAGAAAGGGCCTGGTATGCGTTCTGGTCGTCCTTGACGTGAAGAACGCGTTCAATACGCTGAGGCTGCAGAATATTCTGGAGGAAGCGCGAAGGAGGCGGTTGCCAGGACGACTTCAGGGGTTGATCGGAGATTACCTGGCCGATAGGAGGATCATGGCGCACTGCCGGGGCGGCATCGTAAGGAGGAAGGTCGGTGCGGGGGTGTACGACGGAATTTTGGAGACCGGGAGAAGGACATCGAAGCCGTGGCGTTTGCCGACGACCTGGCGGTACTCCTTAAGGCCAGGGAGTTCCTTGGCATCCAGGACAGGATAAGGGCGGTCATCAGTACGGCCACTAGTTGGTGCAGCGACGTGGGACTTCATCTGGCAAGAGAGAAGACGGAGGTTATCCTCCTAACCAGGAAGAGGATACCGACGAGTTTTAACTACGACGTGGGGGACGGGGGGGGAGATCTCCACTAGCAAGACAGTGAAGTACTTGGGAGTTTGGTTGGATATTGCTAGGGGGTTCTCCCCCCACCTCGAATCGGCCTGTGACAAGGCGGAACGGTTCTTGGGTGCCATACGAGGCCTGCTCCCCAACGTGAATGGGCCTAGGGACGCGGTCCGAAGGCTCTATTATGGGGTATGGGAGTTGGTGGTCCTGTATGGTGCACCTATATGGGCCTCATCCCTGGACAAGTTGAAGAACAGGAATATCATCAAGAGGGCACAGAGGGCGGCGATGATCCGTACGTCTACCGCCTACCGTATAGTGTCGCATGGAGCCTTGTGCGTGGTGACGGGTAACATGTCCACACACATCAAGGCGTGGTTGCGGTGGAAGCAGTACGGCGTGAAGAGGAGGATCGTCGGGAATGCAGAGGGAACGGAGCTGGCATAGTACGAGGAGATGGAGAGGCTGAAGACCGAAGAAGAGGACAGATGGAGGGTGGAATCCCTACAATTCCACAATCGCTACAGCTGGACTAAGAGATTGATAGAGGATCCGTTGATCTTCTACAGAACGAAGAGGGGCGTCAATTACCACGTCATGCAGATTCTCACTGGACACGGTATCTTCAATTGGTACCGTCACAGGATGGGGAAAGAGAGGCACACGGGATTGCGGAGCCACCGTGGACGATGCCGAACATGTGCTGTTCTGGTGCCCTAGATGGACTGGGGAGCGCGCGGAGTTGGAGGCCGAGATAGGAGAAGAATGTAGAATAAAGAACCGGATCGTGGAGAAGCTGGCTGCCGAGGAGCGGCTATGGCTGAAATTTAGCAATATGTGTACTAAGGTCATGACAAACTGGCTTAACAAGGAGAGGGAGGTGGAGGCTCTGCGGAGAAGAGAAAGCAGGAGGAGAAAAGTATAGCGTAGAAGATTGCCGATGAAGATGGCTACGCGTAAGTAGAGGCCAACCCGAAGTAATGTCGAATGATTGTACCGGGTTGGTACCTCGAGTACCTCAATGCAGTGAATAGGAGGAGGAGTTTTTAGTGGGTATGGCGACGTCATCTGCCGAGACCCACATAACTCAGTGACGCGGGTCCCTGGGTATGCGTAACAGCATTTTCCCCTCCTCACAAAAAAAAAGGTATCTCTGTTGGTCTAGAGTCGGCTCGAGACGTGGAGGTGGACGGACGTGTTTTGGATCGTTGCCGCCAACGGCATATATTTTCGTATATTTTTAGTGCATAATGAGTCGTGTGTGATCGTATAATAATAATAAGATAAAGTGTATTGAGAGCTCCTAATAGTGTTATTGTGGGGGGTGTTCTACATATTTGATATAAGTATAATAAATAACAGATAACACGTTACGACAAAAAAGACAATAACATACTATCAAATACTGAAAACGAAGCAGTGGACTATTAGTGGACAATAAGGAGTCGTAGTTGCATTATAGTTGTGTGGCGGATGAAAAGGGAGTCGTGCGTTTCGTCCCGGGACTCCGGTGGACTCGTCAGTAAGGCTATGCCCGGTAGTCCCTGCCTTAGACGTAGAAGGAGTCTCGCTAGGTGCGGTATTTGTATCAATCGCTCGTATATTCGACCGCTAGCGAGTTAGACAGACTCGTTGTCGTCGTAGCCCTCTAGTGTTGGCGGTTGGTACCAGCGGATCGCCCGGGAGGTGTTGCGCCGTGTTGATGCCTCGACCTGTCTGCGTCCATTTGATACCGATTCGCCACAGTTGTATTATAGTAATTAAATGGGGCATTTTAACCGTATATAATTACTAGTATTGTTAAAGGAAACGTAATGGTTAAGTTGAGGTTATAGCGGTTATATTGGCGGTACAAGCGGGGTATGTTATGATAAATATGAAGCGATTGAGAAGTTTTTCTGTGGCTACGATGCATAGATAATAAAGATATTTTATCATATAAATGTGCAGGTGGAAGGATTATTTATTCGATAAGCAATCCAGTTTAAGGATAAGATGTGCGAAAAGTTGGGATTTCAGAATTAGTTGGAATAGGAAGGCAGACACGGGATAGGTTATGTTCCTCGTAGCGTGTGTAAAATTAAGTAATATTATGATATAATGATAAATAGTTGCCGTGTTAAGGATGTAGTTGTTTATTATGGCTGAGCTCGAAGGTTCTAGTGGAGGAAATCCAATATCGGTACGTGCTTGGAGCGCGAGCGTTGACGGGTGATTACCTACAAATAAGAATCAGATGGGTAGTGTTATTTATTTAGGTAGTACATGTGCCTATATGCGTTTTGTTATCTTAAATTTTCAGTGTAAGCATAAGAATGATTGTACTATCCCTTAAGAGGTAGATAATGCCAACCGATGAGGATGTAGTGTAGCGAAGGAGGTTTCGAGACCTGTCAACAAGGATGGAATATGATTAATATGACAGGGGGTTTACAATAATTATTACAATAATTATATTAAATTGACATTGAGATGGATTCCTCTAGCCTAGACTGTGTAGCTATGTATATTTATAGCAAGTTACTTCTCTAGATTAAGTGACTTGTACTTATAAAGATGGCTACGTTAAGTGGTTTGTATTTTTATATTATAAGTAATTGAGTGGAACTCAACTGTTTCTGTGAAGCAGTGTGTATACTGCGAAGGAGGTGGCGATACCTAAAATAGGTAAACACGAGGATTATGGGGATAGGTTGCTACCTTACTTTTATTAAGTTAATATGAAATGGTGCCTTATAAGGTTAGCTGGTAGCTATTTAATATGTGATGGGTTTTTTACAACGATTGACTAGTGCTAAGTGTTTTGTATTCTTATTTACTATAAGCGAATGAGATAGTTTAAGTGCTTTGTATTCTTATTTATTATAAGCCAGTGAGAGGGATGTACCTGTTGTATGAAGTAGTGATTACTGCGAAGGAGGTGCGATACCTGTAAATAAATACAGAATAAAGAGTATTGGGACAGATGGTTTCATACGGCATATATTAAATTGAAGTGAGATGGTGTTTTTCTTTAAACCCGGGGGGGGGGGAGATATTTTATTTTATTTTATTTTACTTTACTTTACTTTATTTTATATATATATATTAGGCAATTTTCCTTGTTTAGTGCTTGTTTATTGTTCAGTTCTTGTTTAGTGCTTGCATTACTTATGTCGATTCATTTTAAGTGCTTTTTCCTTTTTGTTTTTTTTTACTATTTACATTTTGCTTTTTACTTTTTACTTTTTCTTATTATAAGCAAATGAGGGGGACATATCTGCTTCTGCGAAGTAGAAAATAAGGTTGACACTTGCATAGACTTTGCGTTGCAGGATTGATACCTATGATAATAAAATGAGAATGAATCTAGTGGGTATATCAGTTGGCGAGGAAGCCGGGTACTTACTGCCTACTGCTCATAAGAACTTGTAAGAAATTATTAGGAGTTAACGTGAGGGGTCATAATACCGGTAATTAGAGATGAGATACCGGGGGATGTGAGATGGTGGGCCGTTTGTAGACAATGACGGAGGAGAGGGACATGCCACGCGCGGCCGAGTTGCTAGTGGTTAGGCGGATCGCGTAAGTACCTTTTCGTATGTTTCTTCATTGGATACAATGAACGAAGGAGGATTAAAATGGCATGAGAATAGACGCACTGTTACGCCTCGATGCCGATGCAAGTTAGTAAAAGTTGTCAACAATTATCAATTGGTAATCGGGAAATTATCAATTGGTAATTGGTAATTGACGCAGTATATGATCACACACGACGAGGTACATTTGTTTGTTAGATGTTTGTACTCGTAGGGCCGCGACACTTTACGGTCGCGCGATGCGTAATATTTAATTAAGACATGCACGTGGGAGGCATTTAATGCCATCTTGCCCGTTGAAACGCTAGGAAGCACGCGCTAGCGTGCGTGACGCGCATGAGATGTGGTTCGCTGTGAGGTGGTATGGTGATAGGTGCGTAAGGAACTACTCTTGGTGTTTTTAACGAACAATAGTTTATTTAGAACTAATCAACAATCAGAGTTAACAATTAACAATTAACAATTACACTTAACAGACAATTGGTAACAACTAACAAATAACGATAGACACCGAGAGATCATTCGACGCGTTGCTATGCAAATAATACCGAGGAGTTACACATTTAATGGCGTAAGACAGACTGCCTGTGCTTTTGTTTCGGATCGCGCAGATTCTTCCCTTCGTAGCCCATCGATATCGTAGCCCAGTGCTGGCACGTGTATGCTCTTCCGAGAATTCGGCGGAAAGAGTGTGAAGATATCGATGGTTCATTGGGCACGTCGGTGTTGCGCTTTGGCGGCGTCGCGCTTTGTATCCGGAGCCGTTGAAAAGTTCCGTGGCCCGTGCCGCCACAGCTGCGTCGCCATGTGGCGTCGCCACCTCACAGGCGGGTGTAGAGAACATATGGTCGGCTCGGCGTAAGCCCCTATTACGAAGAAATAAAGTCGGGTCGACGAGAGTTCTATTTAGATATCTTTTCATTATTTTATCGAATTATGCTGCTCGAGCCGGGATCCCTTTTGTAAATAAGAAGCAAATGAATGATGGTTAGCTGCGTGGCGTGGAGATATAATGGAGTTGTGTGACGACTAATAGGAGAACGCAACTGGAGGTGCATTTATTTAATTATTTATTTATTTGTTTATAAACCGTTATTGGTTATTTATTATTAGTTATTAACTACTTAGTGATATGATTTTTAGTATTCCTTAGGCATTACTGGTTATTATTTAATTATTAGTCGTTCACGTAACTGATTATTTTATTGATTAGTGATTATTATTAGTACGATTATGGGAGGCTTGGTTGACGATTTGGCGACTTTTTGGTCTACGAGTGGATATATTTGGACGGTTTTGAGCAAGGTTGTTGACGACTATGGCTATTTCCACGGACTTGAACACAAGTTAACAATATGGATAAGTTGAATAAAGAGAAAACAATTACGGCGCCTCCAGGTTTCGGAACCTCCAGACCCCGTCGGTGATTCGAGTAGAGTGCCAGGCTCGACCCGACGGTCATCATACGACTGGGCGAACGACGAGAGGAAGGTCGGTTCCAGGACCTCCTCTCGTTCGGTAAATACGACCGGGGACCATAATAGCTGCAAGGAGAGCGACGGTGAAGTCGCGAATGGCGGCGCGAAGATGAGTGGAGGGAGTAAAGGAAGTTCTCGATCACCCAAGAAGAACACAAAACTCCTTGAGTTTAGAGACGACTTCAGCGAAGGAATGGAAAAGAAGGACCTGGGCATCCAGAGTATAAGTAGCGGTAGGGCGCTACCGAGAGTGACGGTGATTGCAACAGGAAGAGGTAGTTTCCTGGTTCCCGTAATGAGAGGAGTTAAAGGTGAGAAAAGCACCTCTATGGTAACGTGGTCCAGTATCGCCGCGAAAGCAACGAGTGAAACAGCAACGAGGGTAGCGTCTCCGAAGGGGCGGAAAGCAGCTGTAACGCCACGTCGATCACAGGAAAATTGAAAAGGCTGAGAGAGACGCAAATGAAATCGGTGTCGAAAGTTGCAAGGAGGGTCGAGAAAACCCCGGAACAAAAGGTGGAGGAGTGCGTGATGGTCAAGCCTGTCGAGATCGAGGAGATGGTAGAGCTCATGAAGGGAGCCTACGAGGATCTGAAAAAGGCGGTAAGAAGACTACACCTCATCTCCAAGAAGGATCCGAAAATTCATGAGCTTACTTCCGCGGCTAATAGCAAGGCGGATGAAGTATGGGGCAAGCTTATGACGATGGTACACAAGAAAGGAAGGAGAGGTAGGGGAAGAGTGGAGAGACCTGAGGAAGTAGGGGTATTCACACAAACCTCTCCTCTGTTGGAGGAGATAGGAAGGGGAAACGGGGACAGCAGAAGAGGGTTGTCCTCAGAATCCAGAAACAAAAGGAAGACGGTCTCTCCGCTGGAAATCAAAGACAAGGAGTATAACAAGAGAATATGAAGAGGCGATACCTCTTATGCAGAGGTATGCGATTCAAAGAGGAGGGGTGCTATGGACACCAGATATGTTGAATCCTGCGAATCCGGGGACGAGTGGATGGTCCAAAGGAGCAGGAGGGGGAAACGTAGGATACAGGAAAAGGGAAGAAATGACAAAGAGGACCGCGGACCACCGCCGCTGACGTCTACCGAGAACCGAGGGCCGAAGATGCTGAGAGCCCGTAGAAGGCCCGAGGCCATCCTTATCAAAGTAGGAGAGGGTAAGGATTGGCTTCAAACATATAAAGAGCTTACGGCGGCGAAGGATGTCCTTAAGGAAAGCTCGGGCATTCGTAAAACAAGAGCGGGGGACATCCTTATACAAATGAGGGCGGACTGCGAGGTGAAAGTCGCTACCAATATGATAAATGAGATTATTGGCAATAAGGTGCGAGCGACGCCCTTACAAGACAAGGTGTCGGTGGAGATAAAGGAAGTGGGTCCGCTGGTGAGTAAGGAGGAGCTCGTGGAATCCTTGTAGAAAGAGCTTAAAATCATAGATATCGGGGAACTGGAAGTTATGGCGATGAGAAGGGCGCCGTGGGGCACGCAATCAGCGATCGTTGTTCTGCCAAAAGCGTACATCGATAAAGGCGGCGACAATATTAAGATTAGGACGGGCCTAACAATAGCCACAGCCAGGGTGTTGCCCATTGTGACAAAGTGCTATAGATGTCACATGTTCGGGTATACTTCAAACAAGTGTAAGGCTGTGAGCCCCGGAAGGGAGGTCTGTAGGAAGTGCGGAGGAAGGGGTCCCTTCCCACACGATAGCAGCGTGCCCAAATTTACCGTGCTGCGCGATATGTAGCAAGGAGACGGGTGTTAGGTTTGACCATGTGACGGGGTCCCTGACGTGCCCCGGTTACAGGAGAATGTTACGACAGGGAAGACAAGGGAGGAGATGAAAATCCTCCAGATTAACCTAAACAGATGTAGGATGGCGCAGGATCTAATGTGCCAGAACGCGATCGAGGCCAGACCGGATGTGGTAATATCCGAACCGTACAGGCAGCTACCTTACTGGTATAACGATACTAAGGGTGCTGCGTCGATTTGGGTCACGCAAAAAAACGAGCACCGAATGAAACGCTTTTCTACAGGAAGGACGGGCTAGTGGGTATTGGTGTAGGTGATATCCTCTGTTTCAGTGGTTATTGCTCCCCCAATATCAAGATTGAGGAATACATGACGTACATAAACAAGCTTGCATCGGAGATAAGGAAAGGTGTAAGCAGAAACAAGAAAGTGATTGTGGCTGGCGACTTCAACGCTAAGTCCATGTGCTGGGGAGGACAAACCACGGACAAGCGAGGAAGAATTTTGATGGAACCCTGTGCGGTTACGGCGTGTTCCCTATAATGCTGGACGATAAATGCACGTTTTATAGGAATGGAAGGACGAGTTGCCCTGACATAATCAGTGCAACAAACATGGTTAACGACCTCCACGTAAGGAACAAGGTTTTAAATGCTTTCACAGCATTGGATCACCTATACATATCTCATACGTTTAAAACGAGGACCGTAAGTGATCGAACTAAATTTTTTAAATATGTGACGAAGGGTCTTGCACCCGACATATTTTTAGCTAAATTTGACGAGATCGCTAACGTACAGAATTTTAATACGACGGACGACGCGGACAAGGCTTAACTGCTGCAGAAATGTATGGTGGAAACTTGTGACAAGATACTGAAGAAGGTGAGCTGTACGACAAACAAGAAGTACAGCAATCACTGGTGGAATGAGACGATCGCAGAACTGAGAACTCAGGATCACAAAGCATTGAGGAAAATAACTAGAGCAAGGAGGAAGGAGGACAGTGGGATCAAAGCCCTTATTAGTAACTATAAGGGGCTAAGAAGGCAGCTGAAGAAAAAAATAGCTGGAAGTAAAAAGAGAGCCTGGGCCGGATTCTGTGAGATACTAGAAAGGGACCCGTGGGGAAAGCCGTATCGCACGATTATGAATAGATGTGGCAAGAAAGGGCTTCCAAATGACATGCCTGTTAACAAGGTGAAAGAAATTTTAAAAGGCTTGTTCATTATTGGACGCAGATCGGAGCTAAGGGAGGTCGAAGAGCATGACAGGGAGGATATCACCTATAACATGAAGCAGCTTGAGGACGAAGATGTTAAGGAAATCATTGGAAGAATAAATGGAAAGAAGGCGGTGGGAATAGATGGGGTCCCAGGTGATATTGTTAAGCTGCTAGTAAACAACCGAACAGAGCTTATCACTAAGGTGATTAACAGTATTACGGACTCTGGTAGGATCCTGGGATGCTGTAAAACAGCGAGAGTAATATTGCCCAGTAAACCGGGTAGGGAACCTAAGCTCCCTAATGCATACCGCCCAATAAGCGTACTTCCGGCCTTGAGGAAAGTGTGGGAGAAATGTCTCAAGTTGATTATCGAACGATGTATGGGGGTGGACTCATTTCATAGGGGACAATATGGGTTCAGGAGAAGAAGGAGTACAGTGGACGCGATTACACAGGTTATTAAATTCGCGTCATGATTGACACGAATAGGAAATTTGGCAAGCACATTGCCTCGGTGTGCGATAAAGCGGGCATCAAGATAGGAGCATTACGAGCAATCTTACCGAATATTAAGGGTCCGCCTGGTTTGGCAAGAAGGCTATACTACAGCGTGTGGGAATCCATAATAGCATACGGTGCGCCTGTGTGGGCTGATGCGATGAAGTACGAGAAAAACAAGATCATAAAAAGGGCTCAACGAACTGCCCTGTGCATCACATCCACGGCCTACCGCACCGTATCCCTCGCTGCGCTTTGTGTATTGACCGGGAACTTACCAATCTACATTAAAGTGCGAATGTTGAAGGGGATATATGAGAGAAAGAATATCTATAAGACCCTAGCTGTTGGAGAGGAGGTGATTGAGAGGCATGCGGAAAAGAAAGAAGATCTGGAAGAAGTAAAGAAGAAGGCCTCAACGGAGTGCCAGGCGGAATGAAGCATGTATAATAAGGATAATGTGACCAGGAGATTAATAAGTAATGCGACCATATTCGCCAGGAATAGAAGAGACATCGATCACTTCACGATGCAAATGCACACGGGACACGGCATCTTCAACAGCTACCGTAAGAGGATCGGTAAGGAGGTCGACACGAAGTGTTGGGACTGTGGAGACCCGAATGATGACGCCAAGCATGTCTTATTTGCGTGCCCTAAATGGATCGACAGAAGAATCGAGTTGGAGAACTTCTTGGGTGTCAGGATAAGCGTGGGCAACTTGGTGGACACTGTAGTCACCAGGGATGAATACTGGAGGAAGTTCAGAGAGTTCTGTAAGGGCATATTGAGATATAGAAGGGATATGGAGAAGGCGATGGAGTCAGCGAATAGGAGGGGCGGCACCAGTACGCGACGATAATATGCGGCGACCCGGTTCAGGACAACTCTGATGAATGCTGATCGGCTCTGCTGGCGTTGTCCGTGTCTAATAAATCAGAGGAAAGAGGAGGGGTTTTTAGTGGGTATGACGATGTCATCTGGAGTCTCACATAACCTGGTAACGCGGGTCACTGGGTATGCCTAAATGCATTTTCTCCTCCTCGCGCGCGTAAAAAAAAGAAAAGAAAAAAAGGCGGCCCCGGGTTAAAGCTGCATCCGAAGTTTCTTGGACGTATCGAGTGGTAAAAGTCCTGCGAAATGACCGGTACATAGTGCAGCGAGAGGGCGAGCACGAAAGGCCACGTACAACTTCCACGGCAGCCGATCACATGAAGTGGTGGAATGTTGACGATAGTGATGTAAGTACGAGCAGCGATGATGAGCACATCTGAGGGCAGATGTGATTGTCAGGAAAGGCCGAATGTAATATCGTAAAGCAATTTAAATTAGAGGTCGGTTGAAATTAGAAAAAACCGTGTACGTCGTCCTTCTGTGGCTCGTTTACATTTAAGAGCGCCTATGTGACTAAAGTCACCTAGTTCTTACAGAGATGTGAGAAAAACATCAAACAACGTTAAATCAGAAAGACGGTTTCCTGTTTCAAAGTGGGACGACCGGAAGGTCAGAGTTTACAATTATTTACATAAAACTTGCGAATATCTTCTCATTTTATAAACCTTTATGTATAAAAACTCTATCCACGTTAAATCTATCTCTTTTTATAGAAACTTAATATAGAAAGTTAGTTTTCTGGATAGAAAAATTAAAACTTTAAGTAAATTCCTGTACAACGCGCAATCTACTGCGTCCCGGATACGAATGATGAGTGAACATTATCGAACTCTACGACGACCGCTTACATAGTGACGACGACGGATTAGTATTGCTCAGTGATGGGCTACGCTTCGAGCCTATAGGCGGTATCTTTACGCAATCACTGTGTAAAAGTCATTTCGTGGCATGCCCCCCTCACTCCTGCGCCAACCATTTACTCAGCCCCACAGGACCTAAAAGTAGGCCACCGTCCTGTTGTTACCATCCTGTAAAAGTAGGTCCTGTTTTGCGAACAAGTTTTCAGGACAGGAAAAGAAAGAAAAGACAATATCGTATAAAAGTACCGCTTTTGAGCGGCTTAAATTAAATTATAAACTGTAATGTTAAAAATGTAAACCCAACACAAAATATGGTATGACTACGTCGTACCGTCGCGTAGCGGTACTTTTACCAAAACCACTTTCAAACTGAAATTCGTTGTTTATTGTGACATATATAATTTATATTTTTCTTGGGCAATAAACATTATATATATCGGAGATGAGAGGACACCGGGGCTTTCCCCTTGGAATTCTTCGGAAAACCATCAATATTTTAGTCTCTATAATTTAACTCGATTCTAATTGCCTGAGGTTTATGATCGTGAGCTTGGACTCTAGGCGACAACAAGTCGCTGAACGTTTTTACCTAACATAGGGATGGAGAAATTCTATAGCTCTCCTTAAAAAAAATAGTTGTAGTGGCAAGCGACAGTAAACATTCCAACGGTTTCTGTTCCGCGGCTCGCCACACAAAGACCCTATTCTTCGGGCAAGATGATTACCAGATGTCGATGCATCTCCACAGTACATGTTCAGCTAGCCTGAGGACCCGTCTTTATTCTAACAGTCCCTAAATCTACCACCTGCTATGGGAAGATACAGGAAATCTGCATTTCTCACGAACGATGCTTCTCAAGCGCGGTTGGCATCCTTCTTCAACCACCAACATAGAAATTAACCAATTAACAGCAACGTCACTTGTCCTCACTTTCCGGACGAAGGCTTTTCTCGACGAATCCGATGATCTCGTATCCTTAGACACGCCCCATTATAGTTCTCTGCAGCATCGTCGCGACGGAAAGTCATTCTCTCGTGAGGTCGCATTAGCGAGTTACACAGCATCTTTACGTTCGGTGAATATTCTACGTTTTAACAGAGAGTTAGTTCAGTAATACTTGTACCGTAGACAAGCAAGTTGAGTACAACTTGGACTTTGGAAGAAAGCGCATTTTTGTTATTCCGTTGACCGCGGTTTCTTTATTGAACCTAAGATCATTGTCATTAGCGTCTCGAGTATCTAATTATCACGACTATTTATCAAATTCTGTAATAATTATATTTGCACTAGTAAATATCTTCTCTATTGCATAACAACAATGTCTAATCCAAATGAAGATTCGCTTCACGCCCCTAACCTTAATCATAATGTGAACCCGACATATATGTCGGAGATAAGAGGACACCGGTGCCTTCCCTCTGAAACCTCGGGAAAATCCATAAAAACATTGTAATTAATATCTACAGTTGTAATTAAACGATTTGCCGTCATTCTACCCAATTGTATTTGTTTGAGACTTGTGACAAAGAGCTTGGGCTCAAGGCGACAATTAGTCGCCGAACGTAGCCGCGGTCAACGAGACGAACCCTCCGTCTAACAAAAGCATTGAGTAACCCTATAGCTCTCCTTAAAAGAAAGATTTGTAGCGGCACGTGGCATTAAACATTCCAACGGTTTCTGTCCCGTAGCTCGACACACGCAGACCCTATTCTTCGAGTAAGATCATTGCCAGATGTCGATGCGTCTCCGCAGTACATGTTCGGCTAGCCCGAGGGCCCGTTATAAATCTTAAGGTTTAGTTAACTAAAGTCCTTCAAACAGACAAACAGTCTTTGTCCCAACTACGGGAAGATAGGGGAGACATATTTTTCAACGAGCGGCGTTTCCCACTAGCAACTTTCCCTCGAGGGCGGCTAGCATCTTTTTCTAACCACCGATATGGAGATTGACCAATTAGCAGCAACGTCAATTTCCCTTACTTCCTAAACGAAGGCTTTCCTCGACGAATCCGATGATCTCGTGTCCTTAGACACACCCCATTATAGTTTTCCTCTGTGGCATCATCGGGACGGGAAAGTCATTCTCTCGCGCGATCTCATTGATTAAAGAGTAGCATCTTCGCGATCAGTGATTATTTCACGTTTTACTAACAAAGAATCAGACTTAGACTTTGTGAGTACGTTCTTTTGTCATCCCGTTGGCCGCGGATTCGTTATTGAGCCTGAGACCATCGTCACTAGTGTCGCGAGTGCCAAACCGCCGTGATCAATTGTCAAGACTGTAATAATTCTATCATTGGAATAAACTACACCTGTGTGTACCGTACCAATGGCTAATTCTCGTGAAGATTCATTTGACGCCCACAACCCTACTCCCAGTGCTAATCCGACATATATATATATGTAAATTCTATAGAGTTTAGAATACTAGCCGACGGTTTGACTTTCCCTGTGTTTACTGCAAGTCGGTCGAACGATATAAATAGAGAGGGACGGGGACTTAGGATAGAGAATAAAACAGGACTTCGAGAAGCGAAGATTGAACAAAGAAAAAAAGAAAAAGAAGCAAGTTAAGAGCTAGAAGGAGAAAGAGAAGAGGGATTAGAAGCGAAGAGTTCTGTGGAGATACGGAAGAAGACTTAGAAAATCGATTCTTGAGTTTTCACGAATCGATCGCCTCATTTCCAAAAACATTTCGTTACATATACATATATGTCGGGTAAGCGTTAGGTTTAGAGGCGTGTCGGAGCGGTCTAGGATGGGTGACCGCTCCGTGAGGTGTTGACGAAAGAAGGAAGGAGGCGCACCGAAGCCATTTTTCCGGGAACATCCAAGGAGCACGAGGCAGGCAGAAGCCCCCGGGACGCAGGACTACCCTGGGAAAACACCGATGGATCTGATATTTCTTATAGTCGGGTGGCGGCTGGCCGGTGCCCGCGACACTAGCCAGTTCGCCGATCCGGTGCGGAAATTTCGGAGAAGTTGGTGGCCCCCACGGAGTCCTGTGAGCATCCCGACGGATCTGATATTCTCTCATAGACGGATGGCAGCTGGCGGTGTCCGCGGCACCTGCCAGTGCGCCGATCCGGTGCGGAGAATTTTCGGAGAAGTTAGTGGGCCCCACGCCTGCCAAGACCACGTCGAACCAGGAAGAGGCGTCAGGGGACGGGGTCCCAGGATGACGCAGCAGGAGCGAGGCGCTGGGGGGCGTGGTTCCCCCCCAGCGGTCCAAGAAGAGCAGGACGCCTCCCTTCGACAAAGAAGGAGAGATAGACGCCCGGGGGCAACCGGAGTAATTCGGGAGAGATCCCGGGTGCATCTCGACTCAGGCGTCAGGACAGGCCACCGTGGAGGTTTTAGCCGGTAAGAATCCGGCACTACCCAGCGCCCTCTCCCCGGAGGGGCGCGGGGTGCCTATGAAGGTTTCCTCCACGAAAAAAAAAAAAAAAAAAAAAGGTTTAGAGGCGTGTAACGAATCTTTATTCGGACTAGCCATCGTTGTTGTACAATAGAGATTATATTTACTGGTATAAATATTGATTTTTACAAAGTTTGACAAATAACCGTGGTGATTAAACACTCGAGATATTAAAGACAATGTTCTTAGGTTCAATAACGAATCCACGGTCAACCGGGTAACTCTTTGTCAAACGTAGAATATATTTTGAAGCACAAAGTAACGTTTGCTGTGACGCTTGGTATAATACCGCACGTAAAGACGATGTGCAAACTCTCCAAGGTGATCGCAAGAATAAAAGACTGATGGAAATTTTCCTCTCCTTACGATCGCGTTTGTTCGTTGCATATTGGCCGGGGATATCAACAAAATTCCAGCCGCCGTTGCTAGGCAGACCCGCGTAGAGCCGACATTGCTCCTGCCCGGGGTTTGATTGTTAATACAACATGTGTCCCACAATATTGGCACTTCTCTGTTAGGCAAGAACGTTCATCGCGTCACCGTGGCTACGTTCGGCGACCAGTTGTGTCACCTCGAGGCCAAGCCAGTGTCACAAATCTCGGCCAAACATAATCGGATTTGTGAAGGATTGGTCGATGAATGGTTGAGTGAAATAACGAGAGCGAAATATTGCTGTCTCAGTCCGTCAAATATATTGTAGTATCGTGGAAATTAAGATATAAATTTTTTCCTGATTACTTACAATTTATTAATAATGAATTGAATATACAGGTATTAATTGGACAGAGAACGATGTTTGTTTAACTGAAACTAAATGCGATGCTCGTATCTATCTCAAATAACTTTACAGTTACTTGGCAACTCTCGTCACAACGAATCTAACACGCGCGCGCACACACACACACACACACACACACACACACTCTCTCTCTCTCTCTCTCTCCCTCTCTCCCTCCCTCCCTCCCTCCCTCCCTCCCTCTTTAGCAACTCTGACACTCGATCAATTCTCTCAACTCTACTCTCCGACGTCTCGATCAACTCTGACTCTCGCAATCCACTCACTTTTCAACTCGCATACTCTGACCTCTCGTTGTTTATTGTTTTTCTCACATCACTGTAAGAACTACGTGACTTTAGTCACATAAGCGCTCTTAAATGTAAACGAACCACAGAAAGACGACGTACACGGCTTTTTCTAATTTCAACCGACCTCTAATTCAAATTACTTTACGATAATACAATATTGTGAGTAAATAAATAAATAAATAACTAAATTATTCACAGCCTAATTCGCGAATCGTTGGTACAAATACAAGTCGCGGAATAAATACTCGATAAATACTCGGAGAAACTCTGCAGATACACTTCGATACTCGTTTATACTCGTTGATGCTCTTCGATACTGTTCGATACTCTCTCGCTCTCGATCGCGTCCGTTCATTTATACTGGTCGGGAAAGAACCGGAAAATTCGAATTCGTCTACGTTTGACGGTTGCATGTAGCGGCGACGTTATTTTGCCCGGAGTTTATTTGTTCTTACATTACTTGTAACCTAACGGTCTTGATACTCCGAGGCAAAACAACAACAGGATTTGAATTGTCCTCTGACTCGTGTGCCGCTACAGATTGAATCATAACAACTACCTCTAAGTTTTATTATTTAAGTATAGCTATAATAAATAATTTAGACTAAAGTATTGGGGATCTTCCCAAAAATTCCAAAAGAAAGGCCCCGATGTTCTTTCATCTCCGACATATACGAGGTAGTTGGTAACTGGTGGTACAAGCTTAAGGGTGATGATTCTACGCGAAAAAAGGAGTCGAAAATGTAGAATAAAAATTTTCTTTTTTAATTTTTTTTTTAATTTTTCCATCGAGACAACGATCTACAGTGAGATTCGTTATAACGAGACGTGATAAAGTGCACGCGTACCGAGCGAAAATTCAAAGTCGATTTTCTCGAAAACAAAGCCTCAAACGAAAAATTTTTATTCTATTTTTCGACTTCTTTTTTCGCGTAGAATCACCCCCTTTCCGCTTGTACAATGATTTTAATATCGAAAATAGCGATTATTATACTGCGAATATTTATATGAATACGTTATGTTAGAATATATGAAACATAAGGTCCTGTGAAATACGGTCAACAAACGATAAACAATTTTACACGAAGAAAAACAAGAAAAATATAAAGAATAACAGGCTTTGTTTTCAAGAAAATTGATCTTGGAAATATGTTTGAAACATGTAAATTCGGTTAGTTACCGACTAGGCAGACGGAAGTTACTTTACATGCAAAAATAAGTGAAAAATGGGAATAAAATCTGTTCACTGTTCGACACGTATCTAATTTTGCAACCTTCGATAGGCGATTCTTGTAGATTTTTGCAAGCTACACTCGAATTTGTAAACCGTTTTTTCTTTATAACTCACAATTTTCGAAAAAATCAATTTTGAAGAGAATTGCAAATTTTCAACTTTGGAAATATTTTACGTTATTATAGTAGCAGCTATTGAGTTAGGGTTGAGACGAAAAAATTCTGTGGACTCTCCCGAATAAAATGATACGTATTGTTATTGCATTGTGAACATTTAAACAAGTCTAAATAATAATTAGAGCGAAAAGGTATCTCAAACGCAACATTTCTTCTTACATTTCTTAGTTTATTGAAAAAGCTAAAGGTCTAGGAGAAAACCTAACCACAATACGCGATGCAACAAATATTTCTGCTAAGGCAAGCATCATCTACCGCATTTCATTGTCATTGGCACCTCGAGTATCTAATTACCACGATTACTTGTCAAATTCTGTAATAATCATATTTGTACTAGTAAATATCTTCTCTATTGCATAACAACAATGTCTAATCCAGGTGAAGGTTCGTTACACGCTCCTGACCCTAATCATGAATCTGCATTGTACTGCACATAAAAATTAATTCAACAATTCCGCATGACTAGATTGAGCTAAATTTTTATGTATTCAAGAATGTAAAACACACATGAAATATATTCAAAGCGTACGTAATGTAGATATTTTTGCATGTTTTGTTATATTTAAGCATAAATTAATATTTCAAAACATAAGGAAAGCTAATAATAAGTGAGTTATCGTGCGCCAATATATTTCATAACAAAATAACTCTGATTCATAGATACTTGTTGACACGTTTTCAAACTCTCCTGCTAGTTATATTTTTCTCGCCTTTATACATCTTTTAACACTTCTATTAATTACCACATATACTGCTGCGAATAATTATAAACTCAACCCTATTTTCAGTTTTTTTATGATACTAAAACAAAAATTGAAAGAATCGTTTGTATAATTTCGTATTACAATATAAAACAAAACTGAAGATAGAACAAACAAAAATTGTTTCCTTTCGAACTCTGGAAAAACTTAAATTTCCTCTTAAAATTGTGTTCTTGGCTGTGAAACAATTCAATGATAATTTTGTTATCCTTTTATTTAATATTTAGTGGATTTTCCTTTATTTTTTATTGCTTCTATCAATCTGTGAGGTACACTATACACTGATTTATTAAAAAAACAGGAGAGATATTATCCAAAGAAATTATTGCCTTTTTTTGGAATTTAATGTATATATTAATTTATAAGTTAATATATGTATTAAAGAATGATATTGTCGCACTCAAATGGAGAGATTCGTGAGATTTATCAACAAAGCTCACTCCCATCATGGTACCAAGTACAAGAAATATTCGTTGCTGCTTTTACGAGGCAACAGTCATCTGGAAGATTGAAACTACTAGCTGCTCTTGCATACAATAAAGTATAGCGGATCAAATGTTTTCTTATGCCACTACAATTAGAAAAGGGCTCAAACGATACTGGAAACTTGACATTCAGTTTCTTCTGGGAATTACAGAAAAACGCTTTAATAGTTTACAAGATTACGATAAAGAAGAATACAAATAGAAAATTTAGGGAATTATTAGTTATGAAAATATTAGGGCTGATTGATAATGTAATGAAATCTTCTGTTTAACGTAGATATCATAATATTGTCATCCGAAAAAGTGCTTCTGGACTGTTGAGGTTATCTGATAGAGGAACGCGTGGATAAATTTCTAATAGAAATATATATTGAAGTAAGCTTAAGTACAGGTATAGTATATGCTGATCCAGATGATGAATTTAGCAGTGTTACATTACAATAGAATATAATAGGGAGCACGTTGATACATTGACAGCAATGGGCGTTACCAAAACATTAATCTTGGTATGTAACTCTAGTTGTAAGTTACAAGAAACAGCAATAAAAATCTACTTATAGCTCTTTTGTTTCTAGACCTTGTGACCCAAAAACAACATTTATATTCAAGGACACAATAATATGGACCTCTCCTTTTCGTTAACTTTTTTGCTTCACTAAGTTCTATTTTCACAGTAACAGCTGTGTCCAGGTCACGAGTATACAGAAGAAAAAGAAGTAGAGTTTTTCTAGAAGTAAATACTTCATCATAGACAAAACATTACATTGTAAATAATTTTTAAATAAGCCGTGTTTCTATATTACTTTTATAACAGTTTAATAGTCTTATTATTGTTGAGGATTGTGGATCTTAGTTGCCGAAATAAGCATATAGCAACACTCACATTACACATAGAAATGATATTAAAATAGTTTCATATTTATTTAATATGTGATTTACAAGATATTCGTAGATACACACTAAACGTGTCTCAGCACTCTTTTTGTCTCACAATCATTTTCTCCGTTCTTTTGTTCTACGAGACGCTGCGCACGCACATACTTCCACACACACTCATACTCACATATATGTGTTAAGGAAATTCGAGGATTTGGAAATACAAATAATTGACTATATTTCACACACAACAGCTATACATCTATATTACACTCTGAAGAACGTCTTGCACGCACGCTTGTCGCCAACCGACTATCCCAGATTCTTCTAACATCTGGCAACAGTCTTTTGTCTCCACTAAGACCTTGACGCCCTCTGACCCTTACACACACACTCTCATGTACAGTGTAAATGTATCACTTCCCGAACAGTAAGAAACAAGAAATTCTGACAGTGAAATAAATAAAAAAACAGAAAAAGATAAAACAGATAATAGGAAACTACAACGGAACAAAGAAAGCTCAAGAAAGTAGACAGTTACAACTAAAATGGCAGAGGAAAGAAACACAAGAGGAAAATTAGAAAAACACATCATAAACAGTAAAATGGCAACAAAAGACAAAGAATAGATAACAACAAGTATAAACAAAGGAAATATAGTTGTGAACACAGGGAATAAAGGCATGAAATTTGAAATCCTGAAAAAGATAGATATGTCTAGGGAAATGAGAAATTTTTTTTTTTCTTATTTATTTGTTGAAATTACAATCAATTCTCGCGTTGAGAAGAAATGAGAAATATGAAAGACAAATTAAAGGAGATAAGAAAGGCAAATAATATATTTAGTTACACCTAATACAAGATGTTAAGCTAGAGAAAAATAACAGGAGATAAGGAAATAAAATGGATAGAAAAAAGAAGAAAACTTGAAACTACAAGATAAGATAGATGAACTCGAAGGGATGACGATAAATTAAAAGTGATAAATGAAGCGAAATATATTCAAGAGATAAAAACAAAACACCATTAAAAGCTGTAACAGTTATACTTTCAGACCAGAAGAATAAGATGAGAGTATAAGTAAATGAAAAGATATGGAACATTTAAGGACATTAGATATAGCATTGCAAAGAAAGGACAAGATCATACATGATCTATCACAAACGCTATCATACTTTGAGAAAAATATATTTCTTATCTTTCTTAAAATCCTTTTTAAGAAGGAAGAATGATTTGAAACAAGAACAAAAGAAACTTTCAATCATTTTTCTTGCCTTAAATCGCAGTGTAAAAATAAAGATGAAAATTTGGGGAAATTAGGATTACATCAACATGGATTTTAGCAACAGGTTTGGAACCATGCAGGATCTTAATCCTACTACAGAATTTATCATCAATACTTTTGCGACTTAAATTCCTGAAGATGGATTTCTAATATCTTCATTGGAATTTTGTAAATTTCTACCAGAATAAAATATCCAAAATTAAAGCTAGTGGTTTGTTGAATGACTTGACATATCTCATAGCTGTGTATCCTTATATTCTAGAATGAAGCTGATAAAAAATAAACAGTGTTCAATGTTATAGCGGATTGTAAAGACAATACAATGAACGAGCATACCTTGTTGTCGCGAATTGAAACGTTGCTCGTCACCGTGTGTGTCTGATTTGACGTGCAAGACATTTCCTTGCGGAAGTTGACCCTCTAGTTGTTGGCGCGAGGTTCGCCGCTAACGCTTGCTGCGATGCTGATGATGATGATGTGATCATGTGGCACTGTATGATTTACTGCTGTATCTCTGTTCACTTGATCGTCCAATACTCGTGATCCGGCTCGAAGGACCAAATGTTACGACCGTTCGCGTAGAGACGCGATCGCGAGGGAAACGTGTGAGCGGGAGACGTAAATTTTTGCTACGATTATGATAATCGACCCCGCGAATTAGTCGTTCCCCTGTTTCGTTTAGAATAACAGAGATAGTTCAAATGATTTTAACTTTGAATTAACACGGTTAATATAAACGTGTATATTTAACGATATTTAAAGTTATAATGAATACGTCACAAATGATTTAACGATGATACAATTAGTTTGTTACAGTAATTTGACCCGATTTTATGATATTTCTCGATGTATTCGTTAGACTAAGCGACTTTGATTTTATTCGTCTGAACCTTTCGATGCATTCCGTTTGAATCCTCATTTGCCATTGACTGCCCTTCCATTTTGTCCTTTGTCTTCTCTGAGATACGACCCCCACTACGCTCGGATCACGCCACCGTTCGCGCCTATGATCACGTATACCAGTTTCTTTATGCGGATAAAATAACGCACCGAAGGCGAATAGATGTTTCTGGAACTCGCTGCTTGACGACAACTATGCGTTTATCGCTACTTTGTGTATATCTCGACGGTCATGTAAGACGATCTGTTTGCGACGGTTAGGAACACGGCCTATAGTAAGCCTTAGGGCGTAATAAACGGAGAGAATAGAATAATCTTCTTTCTCTGTGGGATGTTAGAGACTGATGTGTACAAATCGAAACCGCTGAGGAGAATATCGAAAGGCGAGTGTCACAAATAAGTGAAGAGATATTATTAAGCGTCTTTAAAAACATGTTACGAAGAAATAATAAATGTACTGAATATCAAGGCGGGCATATTTAACAATATTTGTAATTATTTTTATGCATATTAATTGTAAGTTATCGATCCTTATCAGGAGCACGAAATTACACAATTAACAATTATCGAGATCGTCAAACTTTAAAACGACGAAATTTTCGGCTCTCTCGTTAAGTACCGAAAGAACTGAGTTACAGTTAAAGGTACGCGAAATTACATTAGAGAAATTAATGCAACGTGTTACGCCATGCGGCTTACCATAGATCATATTCTTAACTGTCGATCGCGGCACTATAATGTCGCAGACGGATCGTCGCGGCTGCCCGGCAAACAAACATTGTAGTGGCAAGCGCATGGTTCATTAAGCAGGGCGACCTCCAGAAACGTCGATTCGTGGCCGTTATTTTACCTCGCGTAAAAGAATGTGGCGTGATCCGAACGTAGTGGGGGTCGCCTTCCAGAAAAAACGGAAAAAATCGAAAGGCGTGCAGAACTTTTCGAGAAGCCGAACCGTCAACACATCTCTTATATCGCGCATTACTTATCAAGCAAAACGCAGTTACATTTCTTTTCGTTGTTCTCTTTATGTCTTCCTAGTTGATAATTTGTTAAAATAAACGTTAATTTATTTGTGTTAATTCTGTGGAATTCATTGAACTACCCTTATTATCCTAATCGAAATAAGGGAATCGATCAGTTCGTGGCGTCGATTATTTAATCGTAACGGGAACTTACAACTCTCGTTGACGTGCTATCTCGCGATCGCGTCTCTCCGCGAACGATCGAAACACAACGTTCAAACAATTGATAGTCCTGACGAAATAAACGTCGCTCAGAGAGTCGAAAATTTGTCTCGTCAAATTTTAAGCGGATACGAGTTATCCCCACTACTTCGCGGAACTGATCACTG
Source organism: Bombus vancouverensis nearcticus (assembly GCF_051014615.1). NCBI lineage: Eukaryota > Metazoa > Arthropoda > Insecta > Hymenoptera > Apidae > Bombus > Bombus vancouverensis. The sequence goes on from NW_027468947.1 coordinate 473,025, forward strand.
CAAGTAGTTTCCGGTGTTTTCTTTGTCTGCTCCAGCGATAACGCAATTACTCATAAATTGCCAAAATAAGAAAAACGAAGTTTTCATATTTTTTATTTCATTGTTATAAAACGATTTAATTGGATTTTCGAGAATCTCACGATCAAAATGATATTGGACGATAGCTAAACTCTGGAAATGCGCAACGTTCGGTCAACTGCACAGAAGACCATGCCTAAGTCCGACACAATTCTTTGAAGTTACAATGAATGTTGATACTAAATCCGTCGTTTAGAGATACCTTGGCTTCTTATGACACTAAGTTAAACAACTTCCGTTATTTGCTGACTAGTCCAAATGGATCCAGACACTGGTTAAATTATATTTCTTTTGACTTTATTTGTCTAGATATAAAATCTGTAAGGTATCTCGTTGTATCTCAATTGCTTCTCTTCTTTCTTATTCTTACATTCACCGTATTCACAAAACAACGATCCAAAGACAAGTAACAGCGGTCAGCTTGTGAAAAGTGCTCGTTAACAAATCTTAAATTACAACGAAACGAAATTGTTCAACACCTTAAAATTGAAAATTACCGAACTAAGTAGGAAAAGGGCCACAATGTTTGTAGAAAAACTGAATAATTGTATTATAATTCACCAATATCTGTGGCAGGCTAGCGCGATTTTCAATTTAACAAAATTACATCGTAATTATATTTCAGGTATGCATGAACCAAAATACTAATCATAAAAAGAAATTTGCTATATGTAGCGAAAAACCGTGTTACGTCGCGCGAGATAAACCGTACGCCATCATCTCGTTGTCAAACTTCGGCGCCTCTACACGAGATGTCTGAGGGAGGGAGTCTACCCACGAGCGTGGCGGACGGCGAGGCTGGTCTTACTCCGTAAAGAGGGCCGAACGGCGACATTGCTGTCGGCATATCGGCCGATTTTTCAATTTTGGACGATTTGTACGAGAAAGAAATGATCAGACCAAGCAATTCACCATACGCAATCCCTTGTTGTATTAGTGCGGAAAAAGAATAAAAAATGCATCTCTGCGTCATCTACGGGGAATTAAATAAGATCACCTTTAAAGACAATTTTCCGGTGCCTTTTACGACAAAAGAGAAGAATTAGAATTCCTAAAGTACCTACTATACAAAATAAAAGCGCAAATGAAACAAGAATTCGCAAACGCTATAAACCATTACTGGACAAATAAAATAAGAAACATCTCCAAAAACGACTCAGCCAACATGTTCCCACAAATAAATCAAATCTTCAGACCAAAAGGACAAAGCTCCAACACCTCTCAAATTGCCCCCAGAAGAAACCTCCCTCATCCAAGAAGCAGGTATAACAATACACAACACCACCAAAGACATCGAGGGTAACTTCATAATAACTAAAACAACAGAAAAACTAGACATCATCGGCACCCACTTTTCCAAAATACACACACAAAACGAACACATGGGCCGAGATCAACTAAACAGAATTATCATCGCCGAAACAAACTTAAAAATGAAATGGAACAAGACAAAACGCTAAACAAAACAGTCTGTACATTCTCAAACGAAAACACCGCAGACAACCCCAAACAACCAGATCCAGAAATAAACTACTTCACAAATTACAATCAACCAAGCACAATCTTCTCCAAACTAAACAACAAAAAATCCTCCGGCTTCGACGGCATCCCAAACGTTTTACTCAAGCGCCTACCGAACAAAATAAAATGGTACTACACAGTACTCTTCAACAATGCTCTAAACAACACATATTTCCCCAGAAAAGGGAAAAAAGCCAAATTGATAGCTATTACAAAAAAAGACAAAGACGGCTCATCGCCCGCAAACCTACGACCCATAAGTCTCCTCCCCAACATAAGCAAAGTACTTGAAATAATCATAAACAACCCCTTAACTTTCTTCTGCACAAAAAATGACATAATCGCAGAAAATCAATTTGGCTTCAGGCACAACCACTCCACAATCCACGCAATAAACAAACTTACGTCAGACATCTGCTGGGCCCTAAACGCAAAACAACGAGTAGCCGCCTGCTTAATAGACCTCGAAAAAGCTTTTGACACAGTCTGGATCCCAGATCTCATATACAAATTGATCAAGATAAACCTTCCTAAACATCTAATTAAAATAGTCTGGGACATGATCACAAGCAGAACATTCGTAATGACCGAAGGTTCAAACACATCAAGCAAAGAATTCTCCATAACAAATGGTCTGCAACAAGGTACAGTAAATTCCCCGCTACTTTTCAGTATTTACAATAGTGACTTACTAAACCTCTTTAATTTCAATACATCCACCCAGAAACGCTCCATAGCCTTCGCAAATGACCTAATCATCTACGTAACAGGCCGCAAAACTAAGACAATAAAAACTGAACTGCAAGAACTTTTCGAAAAAATAAACGACTATTACCACGCGTGGAAACTAAAAATCAACACAAGCAAATGCGAAACCATACTATTCAGACCCAAGTTAAGTGAAATCGACCTAACAGAAAGAGAACACTGCCGAAAATTCCAAGTAAGAGAAAAAGCAAACAAAGGGGCACTCATACCACACAAAAACTGCTCATCCTTACGGAGTACTCTCAATAGCCTTAAGCACCCGTCATAAATCCGAGTAATTTGCTTGCTAAGGTCCTTCCGACTCAACAAATGTATTTTTCTCAATCACTTTTAGACTGTTATCTACCACGGCTTGCCAAGGGAGAGTTGGGTTTTTCCACGTACGATGCTTCCTAATAACAACTTTCTATCGAGGGCAGCTAAGACCCTTCTTAGTCCGCCAACCTTCGTTTAACCAATTAACAACGAAGCCTATTTCCCTCACTCTCTTAGCCAAAATCGTCATCAACAAATCCGATGGTCCCGTGCGCTAGACACACCCATCACTAGCTTTCCTCCGACACAGCATCGTCACTCAACTTCACTTCTTCTACACCGTTGGAAAAGTCACCTCGTTCTCTTACGACATCGGGAGAGTCAAGTCAACTAGTCAGTTTAACGCTAACGCCTAACGTGGCAGTCTAAGCATAACGCTAGAGTAGCATAATTCACGTAAACTATTTTAGTCGGTTCTCGGTACTGTCGAACATACATCTCCTCTACTAAATATATTATAGTGCTACGTCCACTAATACACTAAATCCAATTATAAGAGCCCTGCTCTAACGTACACATCTATCTTATCTTCGTGCGATAAGTGATTATCTATTTATCTATGCTCAACAGTGTAATCTAAGTGTTGAAAATATATAATTTACAATTCTGTGAATCACAGTGTTATACAAACTAAATCATCCCTATTATCTCAACGGAAATCAGGGGATCGGTCAATTCGTGGCGTCGATTGCTATAATCGTAACGGGAATTTACGACTCTCGTTGACATCTCTCCTCGCGATTACGTCTCCCCGCGATTGGTCGAAACTACATAAAGAATGGTTTTCATCACGTAAGGGTTTCAAAATCATCTATTAAATATACATCTTTTGTACAGTTCACACACCTGAAATTGCCTTTAGAGCTTACTAATGCCCCGCGTGTTTTTCAATGATATATTAATTTTGTATTTACCAATCTCGGTAAAAAGAATAAAGTCGTATTATATTTAGATGATATTTTAGTCGCTACAGAAACGCTTAAAGAACATATTTTGATTTTTTGAATGTTTGAAGAAATTTTTCATTTAGCTGTATAAAACGATTTACAATTCCATTTAGACAGATTTTCTTTTTTTATACCGCGAAGTTACATATCTTGGCTAACTAATTTTAATGAATCTAGTATTCGTTCCAGTCGAGACGGCATTGAATCTATCCGAGACTATCCACTGCCACGAACGGCGAAAGACGTACTGCATTTTGTGAACCCCGCAAGCTATTTTAGGTATTTTATTCCAAATTTTTCTATTTTAATGAAATCCCTATATGAATTATTAAGAAACGATGCGAATTTCCAGTTTGGCGCGAAAGAAAATACGGCCTTTACGTGTTTAAAAAGGTAAATTAGCTGATGAACCGGTTTTGATTATCTATTCCCCGATTTTAAAACAGAGTTGCATTGTGATGCCATCGCAAGTGATTTCGGCGCGGTATTAATTAAAAAACAAACGGACGGTTTCTTTCGACTTATATTTTATTTTAGTAAACGAACCACTATCGTAGAGTCAAAATATTGCAGCTTCGAGCTGGAACGTTTAGCCGTTATTCATGCCATCAATAGGTTCCATATTTATATTTATGGGATTCATTTTAAGATCGTTACCCATTACGATAGTTCGCGTCTCACGTTAAGCAAACAAACAGTCGACCCACGCATTGCGCAATGGGTGATCTTACAAAATTGAATGTGAAAATGTCACATGTTGACGCATTAAAACATTGCTGCAGTGACCTTATCTTAGATCCAAACTCAAACAAATTGTTAAATCAGGAAATCCAACAGACAACTTTCGTTAAATACATCTGGAGTTACATCTGGGTCATAAGTTGAACTGGAAGAAACACATACAAGAAAAAACTAAACACTTACATCTAATCAGAAATTCCATGTAGCTCGTAGCAAGAAAATCTAAATCGGACATACGCAGCCTGGTCTTATGAACTACAAAAATGGGGCATGGTTGCCAAATCAAATATGAAGAAAACAGAAACCTTCCAATCAACTATACTAACATCGATACTAAGTGCACACAAAATTCTCTAAAGCATATCACGACAAAATGGACAATTACATAAACTCGCTTGCCAAAAATAGTAATCCTTACTTGGGCTTTCGGTTCGATTCGGGCCGAGGGTAACACACGGACGGAGATCTCTTCACTGGAAAAAGTGAAGTGTGAAGGGAAAAAGGAACAGGAAGCATAAAGAGGCATGAAGAAGGGAAAATAAAGAGTGAGCATACAAGGAGAAGGCAAAAGAAAAGCGAAAAAGGAGACAAGAACGAGAGAAAGCTACAAATAAGAAAAACTAGAAAAGAAGAGGTTAGGAGGCTAGAAGCGCGGCAAAACAAAGTAAGGTAGGGAAACGGCAGATGGCAACAAACAGGGGAAGACCAAGGAGTACTGGTAAAGCAGTCTTCAAAAATACACTGGACAAATACAGTTCGACAGAAAAAGAGACACCAGCCAGAGAGAAAGTAATGGAGGCAGTGGTGGAAGAAATAGAGAAAATGGAAAGAGGATTCGAGGCAATGATCGAGGAAATAAAATATATATATATTGGAAAAGCAAGTGGAGGAGCTGAAGAGAGAAATGAAAGAGGAAAGGGAAAGAAGGGAAAGAGAGACAGACAGAGAGAAAGGAGAGTGGGAATGGGAAAAGAAAGAATTATTGGGTAGAATCAGAAGAATTGGAGAGGATCAGGACAGGACAGAGAGAGAGAGGAAAGAAGAAGAAACATAGTAATCAAGGGAGTGGACTGGAACGAAGGAAGCAATGAAGAGACAGTAAAGGAGTTCGTAAACGAAAAAATGAGGATAGGGGCAGAAGTAGAAAAAGCACATATGATAAAGGTGGGGTGGGGGGGGCAAGAACACAATAATAGTGGCAACGATGAAATCAATGGAGGAAAAAATAAGGATAATGAAGGAGAAAAGCAAATGGGAAAGGGGCGTATACATGGACGATGATCTGACAAAAAAAGAAAGGGATGGGAAGCAACACATAAGAAGGGTAGCCAGAGAAAGAATGGAACAAGGCGAATATGTAAGGACAGGATACAAGAAACTAACAATAGAGAACAAATGGTACAGGTGGAACGAAAACGGAGAGAGGCTGGAGGAAGAAAGAAAGAGAGGGGAAGGAAAATGAAAAAAGAGGAACAGGAGGGGGGACTACAATGGGGATGAAAACGTGCTTCTGAAATGTAGCAGGGCTAATAAGTAAGGACAAAAGAGAAAAGTTAAAATATAGACTACCCAAAGAATTCGACTGGAAATGCAGGGCAGCAATGACAGCAAGGAAAAAAGGAAGAGCAAAGGGAAGAATAACAACGGGTATAAATAAAAACCTAAGAGAAATAGGATATAAAGGAATTAGTGATAATATAGTTGGAAGAAAAATAATATACAATTACAAGACGTATAGGATAATGATGGTTTATAATCAAGATACATAAGGGACATGGAAAAAAATAGAGGAAGGAGTAGACGGAAGAGAAGAGGAAGTGGTGATCATCGGCGGAGACTGGAACGCAAGAACGGGAGAAGAGGGAGGGTCGATAAACGAGGACGTAGGGAAAGAAAAAAACAGACGATCAAAAGACAAGACAATAAACGTGGAAGGAAGAACACTGCTAAAGATAATCAATGGCAGCGATAAAGAAGGAGAGGAGCGGACCTATATTGGCGAGAGAGGAAACTCAGTATTAGACTATGTGATTGGCAATCAGGAGGCGACAGAAGAAATAATTTACATGAAAATAGGAAAAAGAACAGAGTCAGGCCACATGCCGTTAGAAATAGAAATAGAGGGGGCGGAATTACAAAAAAATGAGGAAAAGGAAGAAGAAGAGAAGGAGAAGAGGGAATGGACAAACAAAAGTGTGGAAAAATACTTGGACGAATGTAAAGACTGGACCTGCAACGGAAGAACAGTAGCGGAAATGTGGACAGAAATCAACAAGAAGATAAACGAAGCAATGCAAAAGAAGAAAGTAAAGATAAGGAATAGGAAGAGAGGAAAAGAGAGTAAAAGAGAGATGAGAAGGAAGGTGACAAAGTTTATGAAAGGAAAATACAGTAGAGAAGCTCTTATGGAGGAAAAAAGGCATTCAAATAGAGGTGCAAACAAAGAAAGGAAAGATACGAAGAAGAAGAAATGGTGAAAATCAAGAAGATCAAAACAGAACAAGAAGCGTGGAAATACATAAATAAATACAGAAGAAGAAGAGAGAATATAGATGAAGATTATATGAAATAAGCGAGGAAGAGTGGAAAAATCATTTTATGGAAATTTTAGAAGGAACAGAGCACAAAGAGGGCAGGAAAAAAGAGGAGCATCGAGCAGAAGAGAAAATAATGGAGGAGAGAGAAGATAATATATAGAGATGGAAGAGGTGATATACAAACTAAGAAACTTGAAGGAGAAGAAAGCAATGGGGGAAGGCGGGTTAGAAAATGAAGTATGGAAGCATGCACCGAAGGAAGTGGGTGAAGCGTTATGGGCTCTGTTAAGGAAAATATGGAATGGGGTGAGGATACCAGGAGATTGGAAAAAAGGAGCAAACATGTCCGATATATAAAAAGAGGGACAAGAGAGCAGGGAAGGGTTACAGAAAAGTAACATTAATGGATACAGCATACAGGGATACTGCACGAACGACTGAAGGCAGAGATTGAAAACAAACTGAAAGAGAGCCAATTCGGATTCAGAAAAGAAAGACGCGGTATTTGTGATAAACCATATCATAGACAAACAGTTGAGTAGAGAAAAAGAAAAACTACATGCCTGCTTTGCGGACTTAAAAGCGGCGTTCGACAGGCTAAACAGAAAGAAATTGGAGGAGAAAATGAGAAAAATGGGGATTAACGAAAACTTAACCAGAAGGAATAAAGAGATATACGCAGAAACAAAGAATGTGGTAAGAATCAAGAATAACAACACAAAAGAATTTTGGACAGTGAGGGGAGTCAGACAAGGATGCCCGTTGAGCCCTATTTAACATCTACGTGGCGGGGCTGGAAGAAGAATTAAGGAAAGGACAAGTCGGGGGGGGGCATAGTGGCAGGAGAAAGAAAGGTATGGTCATTGACATATGCAGACGATATTGTGCTGATGACTGATAGAGAGGAGAAGCTAAAGGAAATGCTAAAGGGATTCGAAATATTTTTAAAGGAAACCGAATTGGAACTGAGCACGAAAAAGGCCAAGAGTGTAGTTTTCGAAAAAAACGAAAGAACAAGAGGAGACAAAGAAAATGGAAATGGGGAGAACGAGAATTAGAAGAAGTGGACGAGATAAGATACCTAGGGTACATACTACTGAAAAAACGGTAGTGATGAGAAACATATAGAAGACAGGAAAAAGAGAGCAAGAATAGCAATGAAGAAAACATGGAGCGTGGAAGAAAAAATTTCCAAACAGGACAACAAGAGGAGAATGAAGATGTTTGGAACGCTGGTAGAGAACGTGGCGCTGTTTGGAGCATAGGTATGAGGCTGGAACATGGAAGAAAGGCTGGATAGAATACAAAGAAGATATGTGAAATGGAGCTTAGGTTTAGATATGACAACACCGAATTATATATCGATAGAAGAATGTAAGCTAACAGAAATCAAAGAAAAAGTATTAGGAAGAGCAGCAAGATATGAAGGGAAAGCCATAGAGTCAAAAAAGGAATTAGTAAAGAAGTGCATAAAGGAAAGAGAGAGAAACTGGGGAAATGGCCAATAACGGAAAAGAGCAAGAAAGAGAAAGAAGGGACTAGAAAGGATGAGAAATGGAGGGACACAGATGGAAGTAAGAGAAGAGCAAGAAAAGATGACACTAGACCAGATTATAGAAGAAAGGAGAAAGAGAGAAGCAGAAGAGAGGGGGGAAAGGATAAGGGAATCAAAATATGACAAACATTATAGAAAAATCGCCAAAGAAGAGTTAGCAAAATACTTAGAAGGGAGGATGAAGTGGAAGGACAGAAAAATATTAGCAAGATTCAGATGTGGAAACGAGACTAAATCAAGGGAATACTGGAAAGAAGAGGGAGAAAAAAGATGCAAGCTATGTAAAAAGAAAGAAGAAGACCTGAGACACGTAATAGAAGAATGAGAAATAACAGGAGAACCAAGGGACACGGAAAATAATAATAATAATAATAATAATGATAATGATAATAATAATAATGATAATAATAATAATGATAATAATGATAATAATGATAATAATGATGATGATGATGATGATAATAATAATAATGATAATAATGATAATAATGATAATAATGATAATAATGATAATAATGATAATAATGATAATAATGATAATAATGATAATAATGATAATGATGATGATGATGATGATGATGATGATGATGATGATAAGAATAATGATAATAATGATAATAATAATAATGATAATAATGATGATGATGATGATAATAATAATAATAATAATAATGATAATAATGATAATAATGATAATAATGATAATAATGATAATGATGATGATGATGATGATGATGATGATGATGATGATAAGAATAATGATAATAATAATGATAATAGTTATCCTTACTCATCCTCAATTATTGACAAATCACACACCCATACATTCTAATTAAAACGTTAAAAACCTTCCTTATTTTATTTTGTTTTTTTTTATTATGGGTAATAGCACAGAAATGCCCATGCTATAGTAATTAGCAAATGATACAAAAATGTAAGTATTTGTAGAAACAAATAAGAACGTTTAATAAAGGAAAAATTAAAAAGAAAATGATAGATACTTCTACCTCTCAGAGGGATCAAGCAAAAGGACCAAACGCATCGAGATCTACAGTAAGACACGGTAAACCGGCCTATCCTGTTCAATATCCATGTTTAGTGTCCTATTATAAATGTATGGCATGAACAAGAACGGCAATCAAAATAATAAATCAGCAATAGCATTCGTAAATGATATGTTAATTTCATCAGAAACAATAAACCGTGACAAATAAAAATCCAGCTGCAAGACCTAGTCAAGAAAGTAGAAAATTACGCTTTCCAACACGGAAGCTAAGAATCTACACCGATAAATGTGAAACAATCTCGTTCAGTCCATATATTTCAAAAACTTCAAAAGCAAAGTACGACGTGAGAATAAATTCGAAAATATTCTTCCATACAACAGAAAATATCAACGGAAAATTTTCCGATGCAAACAAAGTTAGATGCTTCGGAGTCCATCTAAACTTCGGGTTAAATCACAACGACAACACAAAGACACAGTTATAGAAAGCAGATAAATTCTTCTTATAGCTCATAAGACTACCTTACTCGAAAGATTCGCACAGATCAATAAAACTTCACTGCTACAAAACACTAATTAGACCAACCATTCTAACGTATGGTCGTTAAATCTGTTTCAATGTAAGTGTCAACGCCACGGAAAAATTAAGAATCATTGAAAGAAAATACATCACAGCATGTTTAGGAATATATAGATTGCCAGAATTGAAATTTAGCAAATATAGCAAATCACAAGCTATACGAAGAGCCCAAATTAATCCATATCGATTCTTCATTCTTAAATTAGTCAGACCACTGGTCAAAGATACACAAAATAATCATAAACTTCATCGTCGCCCACAATCTATAGTCAAACCCGTTATACCATAAACACGTTCAAAAAGCAGGTTATTTCCCCCGGAATCCTTCACCTGTTTAGATAGCGTGAAATTAATCCAAAACAATAATAACTTAGCATTATTCTATCACTACAGCAGAAACGTAATAATAAAAAATACTGTACGATAGCGACATAGACCATAAGGATAGCAATATAAGACTTATGTATAAATTGTCAACCGTAGATTTAAGTGAGACACTCAAAGACAATAAAGATAAATATTGGTGGCTAACCACCGTAGAAAATTAAATTATAGCAATAAGAAAACCGTATGTTTAGTTAGTAAATGAACCAAAGATTGTAAGCAAAGATCACAAAAGAACAATGCAAATGTCACGTAAACTTGAGGGTTAGACGATAAAATAGCTGAGTCGTAACACAACTATTAATTTTGTTTTCATTAATCTTTATTATGAATTCAGCAATCACAATGAAACCTAGTTACACTGATACGTTAAGTACGCGACTGTTATAAGGATAGAGACCGGTAAAGATATGTTGACTATTCTAAGGATACGGAATAAGTGAAGTTTTACTGACGATACTGTGTCTGGGGAAAGCTAGGGATGAGTGTGTCTAAGGACACGGGACTATCGGACTTGTTGATGATAATTTTTGTTAAGGAAGTGAGGGTAGTAGACATCTTTCTCCGATTGGATAATAAGACGGTTGGTGGACCAGGAAGGGTTTTAGCCGCCCTCGTGAGAAAGTTGCTAACGCAACATAGCAGACGCGAGGAAAACCTACTTTCCCTGTTAACCCGTAGTAAACAATAAACGTAAAAGGAAATCTAAGACAAGAGATACTCGCTTGGCCTGAAGGACCTTAACTATGAAAATTCCAAGACCCCTGGTGGGTGGGTACTTAGGACTACTGAGGGCACGCGCCAAGGATGTGCAGACATCTGGGCGCCATCCTGCCCGCGGTGTGTGGCCTGGTCTCTGATGTGAATTCACGTTATACAAACACAGTTAAATTAAGAAAATGTTCCCTGCAATTGTGTAATCATATATACGTAATTATATATCTCATACGTTTATTCCATAATACAATATCGGGCCTCCCTATACTAGTTTGTAAGTTCATAGTCTAAGGAATGGTTACATTGTAAGTCAATAAATGGTAGTATGAAGTGCAACGTTTATGTGAGCACCTATACTAGGCGTACATTACGCAAACATTAAAAACTTCCCACAAGCTGAGACCCTCAACTCATAAATCAAATTCTTTTTATTTTTGATTCATTGTAGTAAATGAAATCATTTACCAACATATTTGTCACACTTTTCTCATTCAGATAAGACCAAGCACGATATAATTTGGAGCACATTTGCTTACTGAGTAAATGATAATTAAATACATATCAATAAGTAAATCTAACATCACAAATATATTAGTAAAAGTTTGATTTTGGAAAAGTTAGAAATAAAAAAGTTTTACTTTTGATTCAGCACATAGATACATTGTCTCCGCGCTATCTGCCACTTGTAGTTTAATTTGATAATCCACGATAAGATAAACTTAAGTAGATGTTTATGTATTGTTGTATATTATTATATAAAATTAATTTTAATAAAAATTTAATACAAAATTTTAATTCAAATCAAAATGTAGTATATTTAAGAATTTATGAGTTATAATAAATTTAATTTTTTAATAATTATATTTTAATATTAATTTGAAAGAGGATTCAAAAGTAAAATTAATAAATTAATTAATTTGAAAATAGTTTTGAAAAGTGTACAAATTGCCCGTCAATTTCATTTGTGGAATAAGTCGTAACATAGTAAAAATATTGGAAAATGTTTTTAGATAAAAAATTAGTTTTTATAATATTTCATTTTTAATGAAAATTATTTAAATTGAATTTTTTTTTTAAATAATAAATTTAATATTTTAGTTTAAAATTTATTAAATTATATTTTTGTAAAGTTGTATAATAAATAATTGTTAAAGTAATAATTTATGAAATAATACAATGATTTATAGATTTAGTAATGTGAATGAAATTTTAAAGAATTAAATAAGTAAAATAAATTTTGTACCTTTTGTATCAGGGTTAATTAATATAATTTAATAATTTTATTATTCTCGAAAGAAAAAGAGTTAAATATTTAATTATGTTTTTGTTGAATAAAAAATTATAATATATATTTAGAAATTAAATGTTAATCGATTATTTTTATATCTAGTTTTTTTTAAATGAATTTAATTTATATATAAAAAATATAAAAAATTTATTTTATAATTTTTTTTATTTTTATATAAAAAATTTATGGGATAATCTATAAATTTAAATATATAATTAAATTATTATTATTATTATTTAAAAATTTATATTATAATTATATTGATTTAGTAATAATTTTTATTAATAAATACTTAATAATTTAATAATTTTATTTTAAAAATTTAAGAAATTTATATAAAATTGAATAATATATATTTATTAAAAAAAATAATTTATAATTTATTTAAATTAAGTATAATGATTATATTAGTAATATTTTATGTTTAAAATTTTTATTTTTTAATAAATTTTGAAATATATATATATATATATATATAAGGAATTAGGCAAATTAAATATATTCACCTGTTTATCAAAAACATGGCTTATTGATTTTAATTTTAAGTCTATCTGCCCAATGATTTAATTATTTAATGGCTGCAGTATAATTGACTGTACAAAGGTAGCATAATCAATTGTTTTTTAATTAAAAACTAGAATGAAAGAATTAATGATATATATACTGTCTCATATATATATATAATTAATTTAAATTTTTAGTAAAAATGCTAAAATATATTTATGGGACGATAAGACCCTATAGAATTTTATATTTATATATATTAGATTTTAAATTTTTTAAATATAAATATTTAATTGGGAGGATTAGTAAATTTATAAAACTTTATTTTAAATATAAACTTTAATTAAAGAATAATTAATGATCTTGTATTATAAATTAAAAGAATAAATTACCTTAGGGATAACAGCGTAATATCTTTTTAAAGATCATATTAATAAAGATGATTGCGACCTCGATGTTGAATTAAGATAAATTTTAAATGCAGAAGTTTAATAATTAAGTCTGTTCGACTTTTAAAATCTTACATGATTTGAGTTCAAATCGACGTGAATCAGATTGGTTTCTATCTATAAAAATAAATAAATTATTTGTACGAAAGGACTATAATTTTTAATTAAATTATATTATTAACTTTAATAAATAATTTTGATTATATTAGCAAATTAGTGCATTAAATTTAGAATTTAAATAAATTATAATAAAATTATAATATATAATAATAATTTTTTTAAATTTTTTATTAATGATATTTATAATTTTGATTAGAGTGGCTTTTTTAACTTTATTTGAGCGTAAAATATTAGGTTATATTCAATTACGAAAAGGTCCAAATAAATTAATAATTAAAGGTTTATTTCAACCTTTTAGAGATGCTTTAAAATTGATATCAAAGGAATTTTTTTTTTAAATTTTAATAATTTATATTTATATAGTCCAATAATTATATTTTTATCATTAATATTATGATTTATTTATCCTTGAATATATTCTTTTCTTTTTATTGATTATAGAATTATTTTTTTAATATTAATTTTGAGATTAATGGTTTATCCAATTATAATAATTGGTTGAGTGTCTTTATGTAATTATTCAATTTTAGGTTCATTACGTTCAGTTTCTCAAATAATTTCATTTGAAATTTTATTATTTTTGTTTTTTTTTTACTAATAACTTTAATTGAGAATTATTCTTTATTTATATTTATAAAATTTCAATATAATATATATATATATATTTTATATATATCCTTTATATATTATTTTTATAATTAGAGCATTAATTGATTTAAATCGTGTTCCATTCGATTTGATTGAAGGTGAATCAGAATTAGTTTCTGGATTTAATGTTGAATATTATAGAAGATTATTTCTATTAATTTTTTTTATCTGAATATTTAAATGTTATATTTATAAGATTATTATTAACAATAATGTTTTTTGGATTAAATTGATGATCATTTAGTTTTATTTTAGTTTATTTATTTCATTTAATTTTATTAATTATAATTCGTGGTGTATTACCTCGTATTCGATATGATAAATTAATAATAATATGTTGGGTTGAATTATTAGTGTTAATTTTAATATATTTAATATTAATTTATTTAATAAAAGAATTTATTGTTTTGATAGTATTTTAATTTGTATTTAAAAAAATATTTAATTTTTAATAAAATTTTTTTATAATAAATTATTATTAATATTAAATTAATTTTATTAATTTAAAAATTATAAAAATTTATATGTATATATACAGATTAAGTTTTTAATTATTATATTTAAATATATAAGTTTGTTTATATAAATTTAATTAATTAAAAAATTAATTTTTATTAAATTTATATATATATAAATAAATTATTTAATATTTATTTATTGATTTCTAATTAATATTATTAATATAAAAATTAATTTTATTTTAAAAATTATATTTAAATATGTGTGTGTGTGTATTTTATATATATATTTAAATATGTGTGTATATTAATAAATTTGTATGTATTTATATAAATATATTAATATTATTAGTGTGTTTGTGTTTATATATATATATAAATATAAATAAGTAAATTTGTGTGTGTATTTAAATATATTAAATATATATATATAAATTTATGTGTATTTAAATTTTAAAATATTTATATACATATATATATTTATAGATATATATATATAAATTAAATTTTTTATTTTTTATATTTAATTTATTTATAGGTTTTATTAAATAAATTATAAATTTATTAGATAAATTTAAAATTAAAGAAAAATGTAAATATAATTAATTTTGATTTAAATTAAATAAATTATTTATGTTTAATAATTATAATAATTTAATTATATAATTAAATTTTAATTTATAATTAGATAATTGTTTATTTAAAGTTAATGGAAAATTTTATTTCTATAATATGATTTCAAGTCATATACTTATTCAAGTTCATTAACTAATTATTTTTTTTTAATAATATATCTCAAATATTATTTATAAAAAATGATAAAATTAAATATATAAAATATAATGATGTAAATAATATATTTAAATCAAGTAAGTATAAGAAAAATGTTAATAAATCATCAATAAAAAATTTTATTTATAAAATAAAATTTATTATTTTGTAAATTATTTAAATTAATTAATGGAATTAAATATAAAATAAAAATTGATATAAAAAGTATAATTACTCCTCCTAGTATATTTGTAATTGTTCGTAGAATTGAATATGCAAATAAAAAATATCATTCAGGTTTAATATGTATTGGTGTAATTATTGGATTTGCTATTTTAAAATTATCTGGATCACCTAAGATGTAAGGTATTTGTAAGTTAATTAATATAAATAAAATAAAAGTTAAGATGATTGTAATTAAATCTTTAATTGAGAAATATGGATGAAAATTAATTTTATAAGTGTTTAGTTTTGAATGAATTGGATTTGATGATCCTGTAATATGAAGAATAATTGGATGTATGAATACTATTACTAAGATTAAAAATGGTAAAATAAAATGAAACGAATAACATCGATTTAATGTATCATTATTAGTTGAAAATCCTCCTCAAATTCATTCAACTGTAAATTGTCCAATATAGGGAATTGCTGAAATTAAATTAGTAATTACTATTGCTTCTCAAAAAGATATTTGACCTCATGGTAATACATAACCAAGAAATGCTGTTGCTATTGATAAAAATAGAATTGAAACTCCAATTAATCAAACTTGTAGTAATTTAAATGAATAATAATATATATTTCGTGCGATATGTAAATATATAATGAAAAAATAAAATGATGCACCGTTTATATGAATTAATCGAATTAATCATCCTGAGTTTATATCTTTTATAATATTTGAAATTCTATAAAATGCAATATTAATATTTGGACAATAATGTATTGATAAAAATAATCCTGAGATAATTTGAATTATTAAAAATATTCCAAGTATTGATCCAAAATTTCATAAGTAATTAATATTAATTGGAGTAGGTAAATTAATAAATGATATTGGTAAATTTATTATATGAATTTTATAAATTGATGAAATTACTTTTTTCATTTTTTTGCTCGTAAGTTTTTGTTTTTAATATAACAAATTTTTGTTATAATAAATAATATAATAATTAAGAAAATAATAAATATTAAAAGAATGTAATAGTTGGGATTTAAATATAATGTTTTAATATTATAAATTTTATTATTTTTGTAATAATTAAAATTTAATATTTTAATATTTATATCATAATGATTAATTAAGAATAAAAAAGTTAATATTAAAATTAAATTTGTAAAAAATAAATTTAAATAATTGGTTTTTTTAAATGGTTCATTAATTAAACTAATAAAATAAGAAAATAAAATTAAAATTCCTCTAATAAAAATAATTAATAAGATATATAAGTTTAATGAAATTATTTGTTTATATGTTAATGATATTTATTTTTATAAAAATAATATAAAAAATTAAATATAATATTTGTTTTAAAGGTGATATAAAGGTATTTATATAAAAATAATTTAAAATTAAAATTAAATTAATATTTAAATTTATAAATATAAGGAAGAATAGAATTATAAAAGTTTTCATTAATAATAGATTAATATATTAAAATTATCTATAGTTATATTAATATTTTTAAATTTTTAATTTACAAAATTAATGTTTTTATTAAACTATATAACTAAAAATATTAATTTAACAAAAAATAGTTTAAATTAAAATAATAATTTTGGGAATTATAGATATTTTTATAAAATTTTTTTGAAATTTAATATTAAATTAAGTAATTTAATTTTTTTTAAGTTGATTAATATTAAATTTATTTTAGAATTTGTTATTGTGAATTTAATTTTATTAATTTTAATTATTTTATTAAACAACAATAATATTTATTTTTTATGTACTCAATGTACCGTACGTATTAATTTCAATTCAGAGTATCCTGCTATTATTATTAATTGGATATAGTGCACTGCTATATAATATTGATAGTTCAAGAAAAGTATTAAAGCAGTGAAAATTATAGAGTTTTTAAGAAACAGGACGACAGAAGCAGGACAGAATCGCAACAGACGGACATTGCAAAAATGTCTTTTGCTCCGCCTCCAAGGGTTTGCACCCCCCCAAATGTTTTCAAAATTTCCTAAGGAATTATACCTGGCTTTATGCCCTAGCAAATTTTATGACCGCATGAAAACATACTTCTTAGTTTCCTACTTTCTTTCATATTTCCCCATTCCTATTTTCGTAGTTAATAAGTTGAAACTAATTCGTATTCAATGTATCTCAAATATTATTTATAAAAAATGAGAAAATTAAATATATAAAATATAATGATGTAAATAATATATTTAAATTAGTATATGGGTATTCAATTATTTGTTTTCCTAATCAAGTAAGTATAATAAAAATATTAATAAATGATCAATAAAAAATTTTATTTATAAAATAAAATTTATTATTTTTTAAATTATTTAAATTAATTAATTAAACCTAACCCCAACCTAACCCCAATCTTAGGATTTTGTTAATTAAGGTCCTTCAAACGGACAAACAGTCTTTATCCCAATAGTCCCTAAATCTACCACCTACTACGGGAAGATACGGGAAATCTGCTTTTCTCACGTACGACGCTTCCTACTAGCATCTTTCTCTCAAGGATGGTTAGTATCCTTTTCCAACCACCAACTCAAAATTTAGCCAATTAACAACGACGTCCACTTCCCTCACTTTCCGAACCAACGCTTTCCTAAACGAATCCGATGATCTCGTATCCTTAGACACACCCCATCATAGTTTTTCCTATCCAGCATCATCGTGACGGAAAGTCAGTCGCGAGACGCCTGTCCGAATTGATAGTTGATAGTTGGCAGCAATCACTGATCCGAGTTGCTCGACATCTCAGGCAATCATCGTCCGAACTCGTAGCGCATATCGAATCGTATCTACCCGAATCTACCCGAGTTCGAACTTGTAATCGCGAACCGCGAACCGAAATTAATAACCGCGAGTTTTACGTCAAGTATACTCAGCGAATATATTTTGTTAATAAATATTTATTGTTAAACATATTCGAGTGTTCCTTCAATACCTATCACGCCCATCACCTCAGAAGTAACGACGGTGAAGGGCAAGCGGTGGGGATCAGCACTACGAGGGGACGAAAGGAGCTGCTCCCGGGGCCCCAACGGGAATGATTATGGGCCATAGAATAAGAATACATATAAAAAATTTCCTGCAAAAAGTGATAATTTCGTGGATAGAAGATTGTGGATCAAAGGAAAACGACGAAGAAATATCTAGTACAGCAAACACTTATGAGACATATGACAAGCAGATCATCCAGACTAGATCACCCACAAAGACTATCAAATTTCGGAAAACATAAACTTATAAACATAGTGTCTAGTCGTCGGAGTAAAAAAGCCCCAAAACCCCAATGTAGAATTTGCACAATTAAAAAAGAAAAGAAGTAGAATATGTTTTGTCTGTAAATTTTGCAATGTTCCATTACACAGAAGCGATTGTTTTGGACGATATCACACTTTTAAAAAAATATTAAATTATTATTTGCTTGAGGAAAATCATTGTATGGATTATGGAATATTATATAAATATTAATCTAAAAACGATTCTAATAGATCAAATAAATATCAATATAAATATTATAAGTAATTTCGCCAAATTTGAGTTAACATTTCTATAGGTATGAGAAAGAGCGCGTATATTCCCGCGCGATATCCTAGAGTCTAAACAGAGCTAGAGTCTAAACTGGCTTCAACGATGTATCTGCGACCGAGTGAGAGGTAGACAGTACATAGGATTTTCAACCGCTACTGGTCGGTAAAATGATACGATAGTACACAACAAGTGTATAAGGTGAAACCGTGAATGTGCGTGCGTGCGTGCGTGCGTACGTGGATAACGATAAGGCGAAGCGAATAATATGCATAGTGAATCTTTTCTGTCTTTTGTGAAGAAAGGTTTCATTTTTCATTCTTTTGGTCTCTTCCCTCTCGTTTCTTTTTTCTTTTCTTCTCTCCAGCGTCACATGAAGCGCACAAATGTCCAAATCTTTCCACGGTTCTTTCTTGGTTCGCTATATTTTGCGAATGAAATTGTACTTCAAATCCACTATATCCAAACGTCTTCCCCTATCCTTTCCTATTTCTCTACCTATATGTCGGAGATGAAAGGAAAGCCGAAGCCTTTCCTTGGAAATTTTCGGAACATCCTCTAGTACTTTAGCCTAGATTTTATTATAGCTGTAATTGTTTAAAATTAGTGATAGCGAGATTGGCTTCGAGGTGACAATTGGTCGCCGAACGTAGCCACGGTCACGAGATAAACGTTTTGCCTAACGGAGGTCTGACGAGTGGTTGTATGGGTTTTCCGAGAAGTGTGATTGTGGCGGCATGCGGCCTCGAGAGCGGGCCTAGCCACGTGTGAGGTTACCTCGGAGGTGCCGATACAATGGGACATACATTGGCTAGTCCACGCGAAGAGTTGTCACGCGCCCAAAATTCCGATCTTAACCCGACATATATTTTAAATAACCCAGAGCGGTCGGAGCCTATATCGAATCGATAAAGTTTGGACCCACGTAAAAATAAGTATAAAGCTCAGGAGTTTTGTCGTTTGGGTATTCAATTGTGTGTTCACTATCGTTACTACTCGCACTCCGCACTCGTAGTACAAATCGACAAATTTTTACAATTTGTTAATTTATCAACCACGGTTGATCATTTTACAATCCACAGGAAAATGATAACATGCTCGATATTCTAGTTCGTGTTTGAAGATACATAAAAAATATATATTTATGCACTTCCTATACTACATATCTCATTGAGCATGCGAAAACTCGCTAGTAGAACGGTAGTAGTAGGTTATGAAAATACATCTAATTCATAAATATATTGTGAAAATTATGTAAAGAAATATAAATAGAAGATAAATTTGAGATAACAAAATGATAGCACGCGCCATACAAAATATATTTTAGAAAAAATAAATGATTTCTTATACTTTTTTACTTATATTTATTTACCTATATTTTTACTTCCCTTGTAAAATATCTATTATATTTCGATGTACTCAGTTTTCTAATATTTTCATGTTAAATTATATTATTCTTTCAGAGTTATATAATTTTGCTCTTTCACTATTTGAAACTATTTCCTTCCACGAAACGATTTCCTTCGACGAAAACCATGCCATGCTTTGAAATACAACTTTTCAAAACATTTAATGTAAAAATAGGCAGGTCATGATCCATACTGATATATACATATTTTCTCATTTGGAGTTAACATCGCAAAAAGTTCCTTCTTCTTGCTTAAATTTCATTTACGATAAGTATCTTCTGTTTGTTCTTCAGTCATAATCACGGAAATAAATGGTCGAAGAGGTAGTGTGCATCGAAATATAAATATAATATGCTCAAATATACTAGAACTGCTAAAATATTCGACAAGGGCGGTGGTATAGGCAATCGTCATCGAGAACAGATGACTAGCAATCGTGTTATCGTAAGTAGCTTGTTCTTTCTTGTTCTTTATTTTGAGATTCAGCTTCCATTCCTTACATCCATCAACTCTTTGTATTCTCCTTATTTCCCCTTCCCTTTTCACCCTTTTCCACTTGCGGCTCATTTCTTCACCCGGAACAGAGTATGTAGCTGATTTTCATCGAACAAACCTGTTCGAACGTCTCACACCACTTTACGGATACTTGCATATAACTATAATACGCATCTTCATTCGTCTCTTATTCATTGAATGGATTTGAGAGACAGCGATTCTGGCGTGCTTTCCTCTAAGCATTATCGTGTTAGGAATGTTCCTACTAGAGTATATATGTTTCATAACGGTGATAAATAGACCGAGTTCGATGGACTTTCAAATGGACGAAGCAAATTTCTGATGCCCAGATTTACTACTATAAAAATAAATCAATGCATCATTTGATTAAGCAGTTTCAGAAAACAGCCTGAATTTAATTTGGTAGGACCGTCATTTTAAAGATATCTTCAGGATACGCGGGACAGCGTACTCTATATATTTAGTATAGTTTAAAATGATATCTTATAGGATTCTCAAATCCGAGTCGAAATTGAATTCATGAGCAGTTGCAGTTTTCATACAGGCATGTATGTATGTTTTCACTTAAAGCCTTTTTGACAGCATTTCACAGATGAGGCATCAAAGTTTTCTCCGCACGTTGTCTATTGACAGTCTTGAGCGCAGTGAGATCATATTTGAAGCTCTCGAAAAATTAGTGAATAAAATTATTGCTAAACAGATCGAGAGAAAAGGAGCGTTAGATGCTCCTCTTATTAAATTATCAGAGAATTAAAAGTTGTTTCCTTTTCATTTTTACTATTTATATCATTTCTAAAATAATACTAACATTGACAATAAAATTCGATTGGGTTAGACATCTTCGCTTTAGTGATAAATAGTTGTTACGCAATACATTTGTTCAGTTGAGATGTACTGTTGAATACAAATACAATATACAAATTGTATTATAATTTATAGCGTAACTATGGATAGATTTCAATGGTAAGAAGATTATTTTAAACTCGTACAAGCATATGCCTCTGCTCAAAGTGATGAATCTTTATGCTCTTGTTCAGCAACTGGCCTAATAACATTTATGTGACAAAAAAACATATACATCTAGAAAAATTGTATAATACACAACTCACTTCTCGATAAATGTGCGAACATGTGTAAGATGTTCGAATTTCGAATATTTTTCAGATATTCATCCACTTATGTGAAGAACGATTTTTCGCATGAGTCATCTGATTATTTTATTTTTTCTCCGAATGTCCGTACGTTATGTGTGTATTCTGTACATCCTCTGTGAACGCTTTCAGTCCTTCCGGCTTCAGTCCTTCGTCGTTTCCACGATTAGGCCGGTGTCGCTTATTTTGTTTTCAACTGCTGTGACTTGTATTCCCCCTTTACGGGGGATTACTAGCGCGAATAGCGCGTCGCGCGCTTCTCCGCTGGTTCTTATTTCACCATCCTCAACTTCCGACCGGATTATAACCACATTTCTCGGTGGTTTTACCGCCATTTGTCCGCTTTATTGCTGGCCATCTTCACTTTTTCCGCGTACGAGAGCTGTTTTGACTCGGCCTTCGTTGTTTTCTTAACGGCCGTTTTAAGCCGCTTGCTGGCTTCCAGCGACTTACTCACAGCGCTTAATATCGCAGTTTCCTTATTCTTAGCTTTTAGCTTGTTCTAGCCTTCCGGCTAGATGACAGTTGTGGAGCAGGAGATTCTCCACAAATCCTCTCATATCCTTAAAGTAACGCATTATCGTTGCGGTTTGCCCTTGTTAACTTTGTTGCTCGGGTCGTGGCAGAATGGTAGGACCCTCTTTTCCATATCGCTAGCTCGTTCCCTTATGTCGGATATTGGCCGCGATTCTTCTTTAGTATCCTCCTTCTCTTCATCAGACCGCTTCTTGATTTCTGGGCTGTTTTGCTTTATCGGTGTAGCGCTTATATTAGTATCTTTAGGGGTTGACCACTCTGCCCCTTTTTCAGGCTTTTGCGTTTTCAAGGGTTGCAAAACCATGCTTGCATTCGTGGCGGGTGGCGGGTGGCGGGTGGCGTCTGCCCACGTGAAGAC
Organism: Bombus vancouverensis nearcticus; assembly: GCF_051014615.1. NCBI lineage: Eukaryota > Metazoa > Arthropoda > Insecta > Hymenoptera > Apidae > Bombus > Bombus vancouverensis. The sequence continues at coordinate 496,113 of NW_027468947.1, forward strand.
ATCTGGATTACATTCGTGGCGTACTGTTTGTACACACGGACAGTGTACGAAGCGACGCGAACACAACCTATCTGCATGCCGTCATCTTGGGTCAACGCATGCTGTCAGGAGATCTTTAAAATGTGTCCAAGGATGTTGGCCGATGTAATTGTTAACAATGACTTGGCTTACTTAGAACCAGGCAGGCAACCGCCAGAGGCAAGGGAGGTGAAGAGGCTCTACAAGCATTTCTGGGGTAGAACTGCACCTCCAAATCCTATAATCCTAGGAAGTAGAGCCTCGGAGTTGTCATTATGTGAATACTTTCTTGTTTCACATGATCTAATAAACCAACACTTCTTTCAACTTTTTTTAAGAAACTGTTTTGAATTGTGCAACATTTTCGATCGATTGCGATATCTCTGGTAATTGCATAGTTTTATTTGTGAATATTACACAAGTAAATATTTCGTTTTTTCGTTCAGATAAACTGCAACGTGATATTATTTTATATCACTGTTGCTTGATCATATTGCACAATTTTTATGCCAAGAGAAACATGCTAAAATTCTACATGTAATTTCTTTAGAGATAGTTGTACATTCAAATCATACAAATATATTCGTCTATAAAGTGATGAAAATTTCCATAATTAGGAGGTTGGCGTATGCTGCGTTTTATATCGCGCAGGAATAATTAACTCCATTTCTTCCAATGACGTTATTACAGAAATTCATACTAACCACATGATCATCTGATTTAAGTGCACGAACGAAAGAATCCATCCGTTATTATTTTTTTCCTTCCATATATCTATAAGTGTCATTTCTCCACTACCCAACATGTTCATATTCTAAACGTATCATGCGCATCTTCTTTCCGTTTCCGTCCCAAAGTTCGCAACGCAAGTATATCATTTCTAATCTTTCCACTTTTCTTCTCCTTTCCTTTTATCTGAATAATGGTTTAGTATTGCATGATTCTTAGGAACATCTAACGCATTCGAGTCGAATTATTTTCCATCACTAAATACATCCTTTCTTCGATACTTCCTACACTGCATACGTACTTTCGTAATTTCTATAGCTTTTCTCTACGGCGAGAGGCGAGAAATATCCAGCGTTTCAGTGTTGGATGTTTCAAATGTTTACATCGTTGCAAAAGCGTTGATCGTTTAATAAAAGATCGTTTAATAAGACCTACTATTTTGGCATATCCTTTGGCATTCGTTGATACCGGCGATTGCTCTCTGCTCACCCTTGTGTTATATTTCACAGACCTTTCTAAGGATTATGTTACCATGTTTCAATATCCATTAATGAATTTTGTAATTTTTAAGACGTTACAGTTATTTGTAATGTATATATAGTCTTACTTTGATTGACTAACTGATTTACTTGCATAATTTAATGAGAAGTAAAACAATAAAATATTGCGTATAAGCTATCATTTTGCTTTCAAAACACCTTAATAGTAATCAATAAAAAATATAACAAGATTCTATTTAGATTTCCTTCTATAACTTTCATATCTTTTCTGCATGCATATAATTTATAAAATATAACATTTAAAAAATATAAACTGGTAAAACATATAATATTCTCATGGGAGAATGTTCTCATTTCTCCTTGTACCGTACATCAATTAATGTCAAATTATACTACAATCAATAAAAATATAGCAGCAGAAATGGAAAATGTAAATAACCCATGGGAGAAAGCAGGGTATCTCTTGTGAAGACACCACAACTCCCATGATCTATTGTCGCAATCATAATTAACTAGAAGTGGTTAGAATGAAATAATTACGTAACTGTAACGCTGACCGTATGTTATGCCAACAATGGGAGCCGAGGCAGTAAAACTCGATAGCGACACATATACCCGTACGGCAACACGTGTTTGCGTGGCGATTACGAAAAACCGACGGCCAGTAGATGAAAGAAGGCCACATGCAGTCGAATGAAATCAAATATTAAAAACAGGGCCTAGGCTAATTAAGATTCTCTTAAGATGTTCACTACCAGCATCACACTATTATGATGCGTCGATTTTCATTCAGAGGTAAGAATCATAGATATGAGAAGACAGTCCCACGTACGATTTCAGGAAACCCAAACTGCAACATCCCGATTCCCACGGAAGTGAAGCCCCAGT